>NC_136905.1:46110089-46300271 GCF_949606895.1 Notothenia rossii | reverse complement strand
CACATCTATGCAGACGACACCCAGATTTATTTTAAAATTACACCGGGATACTACTCTCCGATTAGAACACTGAGCAAGTGCATTGAGCACATCACTGACTGGATGACTCAGAACTTTCTCCAATTGAACAAACAAAAAACTGAGATCATTGTTTTTGGAGCTAAGAAGGACCGATTAAAAGTAATCACAGAGCTTCAGTCGGCAGACTACAAAGTAACTCACAAAGCAATAAATCTGGGTGTAGTGATGGACTCAGACCTGAATTCCAACAGTCACATTACAACAGTTATTAGGTCTGCATACTATACCACTAAACATGGAAAAGCAGCTTTTAGTTATTGTGCCCCAACAATTTGGAACAAACTGCCTAAATCATGCACGTCCGCCGAAACACTTCCTATTTTTAAATCCCGATTAAAAACGCACCTATTTGCCGCTGCTTTTAATTGAGCTGCCCATACTCACACTCCAGTATGCCTTTTTAGTCATGTATTCTGTACCTGCTGTGTTTATTTATCTATTTTATTCCATTACCTTTGCTTATTATACCTGTTTTTAAATGGCTTTTTAATAATGTATTTATGCTGTATTTGTTCTCAAATGTCTTTTGCTTTTAATCTGCAAAGCACTTTGAATCGCCACATGCTGAAAAGTGCTATATAAATAAAATTGCCTTGCCTTTCCTAGCTCAAAACAACACAAATCTTGGAGTAAACAAAGGATAAATCATCTGATTCTTGCTCAAACCAAACACAAATGTACTAGTAGTTCTACGTCAGCGCAACGTTTTCAGAAATATAAGTAACATTGCAAACAATATACGGCAGACATATTTAAATGTTTGTATCCCATTTTAAGATTTGAAACATAAATATAACCTTTTATATCTTTTACCTTTGAATAAAAAAAAATCTTGTTTCATTTGTTTGTCATCCATTGGAGTTGTAAAATGAAAAATACTAAGCACCGATGAAGACAATATCAGACTTGAGTTTCGACAAGGATTGGGTTGGATAGTTTTCCATCACTCAAGTAAGATGATGAATGTCTGCAGTTTCTCAGTTGCTCTGGAACCCAGACTATTAATGCTATGCAAACATTAGGCCTGCTGCAGTCCACTTGTGTGCTCCAACCTCCTGCAATGTGGCTTTGGTATTTCTCAAAATTGACGGAAAGTCCTCTCCCATTTCTCTGAGTTTGATTTATTCTATCTTGCTGGTTTCAGAACATTGATACTCTCAAAGAACACTTAGGCCTCTACAGTTCGTGCCTTCCAGCTGCACTCACAATTAAGATGTCAGACTAGCTTCAGCCGCTGCTTGCGCTGTTCTTGGAGGCTGGTGCTTATATTTTTTAAGGGGTGCTTATATCTTGTATAGTGTGCTTAATATTGTGTATGAATAATTGCCAACACTTGTAACTGTGATGTTTCATGTTTCGATAGATAAATGGCAGTTGAAACCAGTTCCTGACAACTGGTTTTCAGTATCGCGCCCAATATAGAAATTCCCCATTTGATGTTCATTGTCTTTATAGCTACCAATATTATTAATCTATTAAGTCATGTAGGAACGTGACAATAATTTAGGAAGTGTGTGTGTGAAAAAACGCTCCTGTCCTTTCTTCTTCTTTCATTGTGGAACATTGCAAAAGGGCTATCTGGGTATAGATGGGTTGCTTCTGGGACCAGACAACATTAAATGCACAGCGTACCAGTGATTATCTTGCAAAGGCGAAGGTGTGATTCCCCTCCAATAACACAGAGCTATTACACCTATTATACCACAGCGGCACGGGGGGATTTGCGTCAGACCCGTGCTCCTGAGGGCAGTTAGATCACAGGGAGGTGAACTGCTGGACACGACAGGAGCAGCCTTTTTCAAGCAGAAGCTGTTGTTGACATGCATCTTCTAAGAGATTGCATTTTTTTTCCAAGCAATGGGAAATGGGAAAGAACAGTATAAATAAGTCTCCTTGATATAACCTTGAATAGTTTTGCTTTTGTTACTACTCTTTTTTCCTCTTAACTACCCTATCCCCCATTGTATGTGTAGGGGGTACAACATTATTGTTTTAATAATGACACTGTTAGGAATGAGAGCATAAGTTCTGGACTATATATCAACATGATTCTTGCTGTATCCAAACATTCTTGCAGTCACTTGCCTAAAATGGGATTGTGTGTGTGTGTGTGTGTGTGTGTGTGTGTGTGTGTGTGTGTGTGTGTGTGTGTGTGTGTGTGTGTGTGTGTGTGTGTGTGTGTGTGTGTGTGTGTGTGTGTGTGTGTGTGTGTGTGTGTGTGTGTGTGTGTGTGTGTGTGTGTGTGTGTGTGTGTGTGTGTGTGTGTGTCACATTGCAGTTATTAGCATTAGGGGGTAGCTGTGCCAGTCTAAGCAGCATGCCTCACATGCTCAGTCTGGGCTTGCGGTTAGCTGAAGGAGACATCTGAACGACCAGAGCCTCTCAGATCTAAATCAGGACCAAGTTATCCCTCCTTTCCCATTCTTTCCGTGTCTCATTCACTCTCTTTTAGTTGTGCGCCCCCCCCCCCCCCCCCCCCCCCCCCACACTTTCCCTTTGTCTCACACTACTATTGTTCTTCTTTTCTGTCCTGGCTTTTTGATCTCCTAGTGTTGTTTCATCACTCTGTTTTCAAACTCTTTGCTATCCATTCTCTGTCCCCTTCCGCAATACTTTATCCTTCCACCTTTGAGACAACAGTAATGTGTGTCTGGTGTAATGCAACTTAAAGAGCAGGGTTGCAGTCCAATAGTCCATTTAGCTTAGGAACCTTCCTAACGGAGTGACCCGGAAGTACCTCAGTGGCAGCTATGACAAGTGCTGTTCGAATTCTCCAGATGATAGGAAAGGAGGTTTCAAACTTCCTTTATAACCTCCTTTAACTTAGGAACCACTGGACCTCCCTTGACGAAAGGAGAGGAGAAAATGCTGCCCCACAATGCCTGGCAGACACAGCATTTGCCGTCACACAACATTCGGCCGTTAACGGAAACAACCGATTATGACCGAGAAATGATGATCATGAAAGTTACGGTGCTTATTAAGCTTTTTAAAATGGTAACTTGTCAAAGTGCTTTTGTTTTGAACGTTAATCAATATTATAATCAAAAAGAGAAATATGAACGTTAGTTTTTACTGAAATGATCAAATAAAGTCAGCATTTCACAGTCTTTACTGAGCTGTGTGGGGTTTGTTCAACTTTTAAAAGATGTTTGAATGGTGATATACACAGTGATAGAACGTTTATAATAAATACATTTGTATTGATTTTAAGATCTTTTCATAGTTCATACAATTATACGTATTGGGATCATTTGTATTAATGTGGACCGGAGGGAGAGGGTGACGAGCATACGTTTTCACTGAAGAATATGTTTCTCTGTTGTCCACATTCATAAAGCATAAAACAACAGCATCAGAGCATCTAGATGAGTTTACAGTAGTCCCTTGTTCTTATTATACATCCATGTTGTAGTTCGCTGTATAGAAAACTGTAGTTTCCATAGTTTCCCCACAGTAGCAGACTTACATTTATGACGTCTGCTGGCGCATCATAAACACGTCGGATAGTGAAAGTGCAGTCGGATTCTCTAAAGTAGCGCATTTTCTTCTCCTAAGTTCTTTTGAATTCTCCTATCCACTATCCCTTAACCACTTTTCACACAGAGGTCAAGGGATAGACGTTAGGAGCTGATTTTTGGACTATTCGACCGCAACCCAGGTCACCAGTAGAAACAATGTATTTTAGCATCAAAAGGTCACTGGGCAACATTTTATAAATAGTATATCAGAACCAGGCACTAGCCTGTCTGAATTAATTGGTTTTGGCTTTTAATCAACTCTTGGGAATAGAGCTATGAACTTTGACCCAATATATTCAGTTTGAATGCAACTGTGGAACACAAACTATATAGTCAATGATGAAAGACCTCTGACCTCCCTCTGCTTTAAAATATCATACTGCTGACATGCTCACTGTCGTGGGGAAACATGCAACACACCTTTTTTTGTATGAAACATACATAAATATAGATTTACTAGATTATTGGAGAATTATGCACAGTTTAAAGGTGGGGTAGGTAATTTTGGAGAAACCAGCTCGAGTGCGCTAGAATTTGAAAATACACAGCCGGAGAAAATCTGCCACTTCCTTAGAGAGCCCCTCCTCCAACACACACAAACGCGCACATGACCAATGAGGGCACAAGATAAGTTTTTGCACAGATGGAAGGCTGACAGGTAGGTAGGCCATCCAGTCATTTTAGCCGGGCCGGCTCAGATGATTGGCCGTGCTTTTTACAGTACTACGGCTTCCACAGATTACATTTTTTTATGGATTTTTTGTCAAAGCACTTAAGATATTCATTGCTATCTGGATGTTAAGACCATTCCATGGAATATAACAAAAAGTGTATCTCGAGCCGGTTTCTCAAACTTACCTACCCCACCTTTAACTGGAGCAGCAACAGCTACTGTAACGCTAAGACAGGATTGATTTCTGCTGGTATAACTTGAAAGTTTGCTTATAAGATGAAATAAAAATGTTTTTGGGTTTAAAAGAATACTGCAGAATGTATTGGGTTCATAATCAAATGACATTTAGTATTGGACAATAATGGCAAAACTTTTGGTGGTAAAAAGGTACGCCCCTAAATTCAAAGGTGTCTTGACCGTCAAGGTGATTTAACTGTCCGCAGCGAACAGATCTTTCACTGTCCCTTTAGTGAAATATCAGTACAACTGCAACCCAGTACTGTATATTCTCAGTTGAAGATAATGCAATAGCTGTACAAAAATGTCCCAAAATATGCTTAGAAGACAGAAGTCCTATGTTGCTTCCTGTGGGTTTCATCCATAACGTAGATCCCTGTTTGTCTTTGTTGTTGTCCTGGGCATGTTGGAAGCAGATAATAAACATAGCCAGTTTGACATACTTTTGGCAGTGTCCTCCTGCATGAAATCACCAGTGTTGTCGATGGTGCATTTTCCTCCCTACTTCCCCCTCTTTGATGAACATGTTATTTTTTGGGTGACTTTTTAAATAAAGAAGGTTGAAACAGTAACTGATTGTAACAGTTTGCTGGGATGAAATATGCTTAGGTGGATGTCCTTCTGGAATGATTATAAATAAAACCCATGAGTCTGTCTATTTTCTGTTTTGGATGTGGTAGTTATATAGGTATGAAGGTTTTGATAAAACACAGATTAAAGATACATAATTAGACTATAAAGAAAATAACAAGAGTGTTTTGAGCTTGAGTTTTTTCAGGAACTGAAAGTGATAATAATAATAATAATAATGATCGTACACTGACTTAATTACTTTTTGGAAAAAAGAGTAAAGGTGTACACTAGTACACACAGTTGAAATACTGAAGCACATTGTGTACATCTCAGGACCCCAGTAGCAGATTGTATTACTTGAAGAGGGAATAATTGAGAAACAAGATACCACATTTCTGTGATGAGCTGTCTTCATTGAGATAATTATTCAGAATGTCACACGATCTGATATTAATCTGGGCTCATTTCGGGGTCTAATCCCTTCAATCGGCCATGGATTCCAGCTGCAAGGCTCTCCTGTGTTTTATATTTACACTGTAAGACTGATCATGCATTTTTGAGTGCAGGTATTCGTCGTTACTGTACATTTGTAGTGTAGTTGTTTGTGTTGAAGTTTTATGAGTCTTGTCAATGTAAATAAGAATTAGTCCACAGTTCTGGCTGGCAGCAACCTTTTCTAGGGTTTGAGGAGAAAATGAAACCACTGTCTTTAATCACGTTGTAATGGCTTTCTGCATTTGTTACTGTTTCATTAAAAACCCATTTGCAGCTAATTCTGATTTGAGTTGATGGATGTTTTCGAGGCCAAGGGACTTTAAAGAAAAGGTAATTCGAGTCATCTGCGATCAGCTCGGTTCTCCTCGGCTAACATTCCATCGGGGTTGTCTCGTCATCATAGCTGAAAAACATTTGATATTACTGGGACCATCCCAAGCTGTGACAGTAAGTTTGAAACAAGGATCCTTTTTTCACGTGTCATTCCTCTTGGAGCAAGCTGGAGACCTTTGTTATGGGAACCTCGATCAGAACTGTTGAAACAAGCTTCTGACTGGGATGTGAAAATCTAGAACCAAGATGTGAAGAAGTTGACAACACAAAGATACTCAATTAAAAGAACAGAGATGGTAGGTAATGTCAGGGTTGAAAGTAAGGACCCAAACGCAGTGTAAAAACAGAGGAGGCAACTAAATGAATATAAACTGAAGGCCAGCTTTATTAAAATAAAAGCTGTTTCTTAAAAAACACAAAAACTCCAGGGGCGGGTAAAGTTAAACACTAAGAAAAGTAACAACCAAAAAACTAGGAATAAACCGGGAAGAGGTAGACCAAGGGCAGACCAGGGGAATCCAAAACATGCGAACCAGGGACCAGACATAGGGAACAACGATGATGAACCAACAAAGAGCACAAAGGCAGACAAGACTAAATACACACAAGAGTAATCACAAGACACAGCTGGGGAGGGAAGGTGAAACACAGGGACAGCAGGTGGACACAATGAGACAATCAGGCACAGGACAACTCTGCTGCTCTCTACAAGAATGGACAGAGCAGACTGTACCTGCTGAGGAGATTGAGGTCTTCTGGGGTGAGGGGGCCCTCCTGCAGACTAGGGCTGCATGATTTGAGGGAAATAATCTGATTGCGATTTTCCTGACAGATATTGCGATTCGATTTGCGATTCGATTTGCGATATTTGTTTTTAAGCGACCCAACGAAAGTTTATTGTAAAATGCGGCCATATCTCCGGCTAGGAAGGTCGTATCAACGTGCTCCCGTCTCTAGCACCCCGCAGCCCGAGCTACGAGTGAAAGAACTAAAGTTATATGAAACTTCCGTTGGGTTGCTTTAATAGGGTGTCCGCGGGGTCTTACATTTTGTAGCTTGTTTTCAATAGGTATATAAATTGTCCAAAGAGGTTGTATTCTAAAGTTTGCTTGAATTTAATCATTGTGTAGGTGTATAGTGTGATTCTGTGTAGTTTATTTATGGAATCCCGTTGGATTTGACGTCATGTGAACAGGACATCGCACGCTCACTGCTCGATTGGCCCGTTTACGCTGGTTGTTAAACAACATCGTTATGGGGAAATGCAAGTTTGCGTCCAAATGGTTGGAAGATAAGGAGGAAGGACAATCAATACTGTATATAGTAAATGTGAGGTAAAGTGTGTCGCCAATGTAACCGGTTAGAACTCGAAGTGGCGATGAGGTCTTAAAATGTATGGAAAGGGTCTTAAAAAAGACCTTAAAAGGTATTACATTTGACTTCAGGATTCCTGCATATACCCTGTTTAAAGTCAAGCTTCAGTTTAAGATTCACCCTGTGATAGATGTACAACATGTGATGGAGCATTACTAACCTGACTCAGATGGTTTGTTTCACCAAACTATCTACGAAAGCTCCATTGGAAGCCATTTGGAAAAGTATTTAAAAAATACTTGGCAGGTGATTGGATCAATCTGTCTATCACCTACTATCATGGGCCACTTCTGATTGGTTAACAATGACTGTTACATGTGGAGCACAGCACTTCTGATTGGTGTGGATGACTGACACACAAGAAGAACAAAAAACAAAAAAAATCGCAGGCTTTGTGATTTGATAATTGCATCATTTCAAATCACGATTTCAATTTAAAATCGATTAATCGTTAAGCCCTACTGCAGACCTTCTATGACTCTGGTGGCATCAGCCATCTTCTATGGTGTGGCCTGCTGGGGCAGCAGCATCTCGGCTGCTGACAAGAAGAGACTGAACAGACTGGTAAAGAAGGCCAGCTCTGTCCTGGGGAGTCCTCTGGACACTGTGGAGGTGGTGGAAGACAGGAGTCCTCACTGTGGAGGTGGTGGGAGACAGGAGAATAGCATCCAAGCTGTCCTCCCTCCTGGACAATGTGTGTCCCCCCCTCCAGGACACCCTGTCCTCACTGTGCAGCTCCTTCAGCGACAGGCTGCTGATACGTTTCAAAAATAAAACTGAAACTATAAACACAAAACTAAGATCATGACAGGGCAAGGGATGTCAAAAGAAGTTAAATTAAATTTAAGTGAGAAGTAGGAGGGAGGCCAGGTGAATACAATGTGCAAAGATAATTTGACATCAAGCTTTATTTTGAACAGCTTCAAGATGTGAGGTTTGTGTATTATGATCGGAGTTTTTTTATTTATTTAAAAGTTCTAGAACATTAATAAGAGACCCATCACATGCATTTGGTCTCCCTCAAGTCCCTAGGCTTTTTTTCTATTATATGACTAAATGTGTTGTCTGTGAGTGTTTTTCTACAAGGGATGAGGTCTGATTGCTGGATCCTCCCCAGGGATGGTGCTCTGTGGGCCTTGACATGGGGGACAGAGCCCCTACTTGTCAGACCCAGTGAGTGTGTCTGTGTTTGTGTGTGTATGTGAGTGATTTGGGGGAAGAGGGGGTCTCTCTGAGATAAGGAACTATCGGGTTTCCTTCATTTATTTTCTCACTCTATCGGCGTTTGCCTTTCACTGCCTGGCCTCCAATCTCCAAGCCTGCGGCTTTGATGTCAGCATGACTTTGCCAGCAACCTGCAGGGGAAAAACAACAATAACAAAGAGTGTGTTTATCCAGCAATGTTCTTGTGCATGCAACCATTAATCTGCTGAAACTGTGTGAAATTGACCGGTTTTGAAAATGTTTGCTTACTTACTAAAATAAGTCAAAAAACAAAACATTTTTTGTCTGTTTAACTAAAATATAAAAATAGGTTGATTATTTCTGGGAAAAAAGAGAAAAATTACATATATTTTTTTAAGAAATGTGCATTTTGCAGTAAAAAAAAAAGCTGTTTTGTTTTTGGCCAACAGATGTCAAAGGGAAAGCTTCAAATGATAAGAAAGTGCAGTAAGACCATTATTCTGTTTTCCCCCAGACTTAACACTGAGTAATGTATATATTATTTAGTAGTATATACAACCTATTTAAAAGACTTATTCAGCATCCTGGAACAAATTCATTTCAAATAATAATTCAAATAGGCTTTGTCCTATTAGGTGTCATTACACTACACCATTGGTTGCCAACCAGTCGATCGCGATCGACCGGTCGATCGCGAGTGTGGTGCGGGTAGATCGCGGACCGTTAATACAAAAAGTAACAAAATAAAAATAAAATTTAAATAATAATGTTTGAAAAATACGTTTTTAGATATAAACCCATCATCCACCACCCCGTTAGGAGGTGCCACTTGGTTGACGTATATTTGAGAAACCTCAATAATATAATACATTAACCGTGCTTTACGTGAACCTCATCATGACACAAGAGACAACGGCAGGACTGTAATTTCCCGTGTTCAGTGAACGCAACAGAGGCAAGACACCAGACCAATCAGAGAGTTGCATGGAAATACACGTGTGCTTGTGTCATTCAAGCTCGGCTCTGTGTGTGTGTGTGGCAATAGCGCATTTAGTGTGATAGAGAGAGGGAGAGAGAGAGGGAGAGTGGGAGAGAGGGAGAGAGATGGACCGGTGCGAGCGGAGACCGTGATGTTAGCATCTGGTTAGCTAGCTGCACTAACGGACAGCTAGTCCGTTAGTGCAGCTAACGGACTAGCTGTCCGTTAGACAGCTAGTCCGTTTCCACAACAAGCTGGAGGAGAGTCCTCTCCTGTCAGACTGAGGGGCTCAGGTGAGCTAAAGGACTCTTGAGTGTTTAGAACAGTTTTGTCACAAATTATTCAAAAGATTATTTCCGCGGCACACCTTCATGATCATTATAGTTATACAAACAATAAGAGAATAAATGAAAAACAGGTATGAAATAGCCTAATATATGGCAGTAAAACAAGAATACAGTTTAAAAGGGGAGTGATTTGTAAAATATCCATTAAGAAAAAGAAAATCTGTTTACATTTCTGTTTCATATGGGTGCTGAGAGATGTATCCATAGATCTCTTAATCTTGCTCTCAAAGTGCACCAGATTGATGCTTTCAACTTCAATATTTAAAAAAAAATCTTCCCGGGGGAGCATCCCCCCGGACCCCCCTAGAGGAGGTGAGGACCCCCCTAGAGGAGGTGAGGTCCGCCCCCCAATAGCACTTTACCCCTGCTTATATGCCGTGAGCTGATTATGGAGCCTTCATGGTAACAGTAATTAAAATGCAATTAGCCTATATAAAAGGCCTCAAATTGGAAGCATTGTCTGGGCCGTTTTTTTCACTCAATTCTGCAAAAGGTAGATCTCGCCTTTCACCTAGTCCGAGGTCGGTGATCTTGGGCTTAAAAAGGTTGGTGACCACTGCACTACACTGTTCACATTTCTGCTTGACAAAAGCTGAAATTGTCCACTTACCCAAAAATTTGTAATTATTCATTGTTTTGCCTTTATAGGCCAATTTACATACAGATTACATTGCCAATGGCAGTTGAGACTTGACTGGTTTCTGTTATCGGTGCAAATAGATCATTTGTTTGTACAAGGACTATGGACTAAGGACAAGCACAATGAGTCGTAGCTATGTGTTCAGCAGCTCAGATGAGGGTCGACCCTCAAGACGGGCTGAACACACGGCTCCCCTGCCTGACTGAGCCAGACGTCTGCAGGCGGACAAAGGTCAGGCCTGGCCTTCCTGCGCCCTAACCCTGCATGGGTTCCCCCTTACCCTCCTAGTAGGGGGTCCGTCCCCCTTGCCTGCCACTCACACTGCAGGACCTGTTCTTTTTCTCTTTGCCTCCGTTTCGGTCTCATTGTGCCTTGTCTCTCTCACTCACTCTTGCTGCCTCTTACCTTCTCGCGAGCTCACTACCTAACTTTCACTTATTGTTATTTATTTCCAATCATATCTTATCTAGTGTCTCTCTTTTCCTTTTTTGCTACCGTCATCTTAGCTCAACAGCTGAGTTGACATGCCTGCAGGGGAAGCAACCCCCCTTTTCCTGATCTTTCTGTCTTTCCCCCCTTCTCTATCCCTTCACCCTCCCTCCCTATCCTGTGCCCTGCCGTGGCATTGGAGGGATCAGTTTACCCGGCAGCAGCTGAGGCAGGCTTCATTTGTCCCAGGACTTTCCTCTGAAAAGGAATTTTTTGCCTCTGGAGTATTACTCTGTGCCCATGATGACATTGACCACTTAATTGCGCTACTTCCAAATGTAGCAGTCTTGTTCTTTAGTTGCAGTTTGATTTGTTGAACTCAATGTGCCCTTGGCCTACTGAACTAGGCATTCCTTTACTCATTTAATTGTCCTGGTAAAATCTCCGAATAATCCAAATTCAGTGTTTGAAGTGATGACAAGTTAACAAATGAAGTGTGAATAATGAGCAGCAAAAATGCACATCTTATTATTTTTCTAGTCTTTTTCCTTTGGAATCTTGATGAAGTATTTATTTTTCTTCCCCTTATGTACAGATGTAGCGATTCATTTCAGACAGTTTGAAACGCGAGGGCCGTGATTGGTACGTGATCTGCCCTCGCTCAAGGGAAAACCTCCAGCTTGACTTGAGACCGCCCCCGTGATAGATAAATGTAATTTATAATGAAGCCAGCTGCAATGGATCATTGATCCACCAGGGGGTGCAGTGGGGTTCCACACTGGAGCTCATGTGAAATAAAGTCAGATACAGTACAGTACGCTGGATGTACAGCGGAACTTTGTTAAGATCCATATGTCACGGATATCATACTCTGTGCTAAATAAGAGACATGTAATCATTTACAAAACATCACTATGTTGTTATTTAACAAAATAATGTTGTTAAGTCGAAAAAAACAAACGGGAGGAAATGCAGCCCGGCTCTCGATTTTTAATCCTAATTTAATCATCATCTTCACCACGATCATTTATGTTTATGTTCGCCGAATTGACATGAAATCACTGACACATATGAATATACTGTATTCAACTTCATTAAATTATTAGTTATTAACGTGCCTAAACTCAGTAATTCACTAAAAATATTTATATTTTAATGGAGCCACGTCGGCAGATCAGGATCCCAACGCGCAGCGGAGGGATCTTGGTCTGCATGGCGGGTGTTTTTCCCCATAAGGAACAAGTCGCTGCAAATTATCCCGCTTATTACATGGCCACATTCTCAACAAAGTAACGAAATGACTCCCAATATTAATTGAAATGCTTTTATGGATTTAGAAAATGTTTTTATTGATTTTAAAAATAGTTGTATTGATTTAAATTGACATGCATCCGCTAAGAAAAATAGTCCGTTGTTACTGTTTTTTAAACAGTGTGAATGAAACGGCAGCTCTCTCCCCCCTCCCCCCCTGATCTTTCTTCTCCAGCAGCTAAATTAACTGTATGTGACAAGCTTACAGTTAGTGACGTAACAACACCATAAAAGCTGGTGGGTTGAAAGCAATACGGTAGATAAAAATAACTACAATAATTGTGATTTATTTATTGTGGCTTTTATGTTTTTAGGTATAAAATGTTATGTAATTCAGGCTTATAGTTCATCCTTCTCTAAAAGCCTTCAACAATGACAATATTCATAGTAATTTAATAAATCCTTCCAACACACATTGTAAAAAATAGGCTACTGTAAGTTAAGAAATCATTCCAATATGTACATCTTCTGATGTAACAACAATAACATTATAAATAGTAACATAGCTGAACATGGTATTGCACATTTAGCTTTGAGTGTTACTGACCTGAGATGTTTTTATTACATGAATTAAGGTGACTGAGGCTTTGGGATGCAAACTCATCTGTATGAAAAAGGTGACAAGGATCCGAGTCCCCGGCTCCCCCACCCCACGGAATATCGGCTTTAAAATTAGGAATAACAGAGGATTTTAGCAGTCAGAACAACTAAAGCAGCAGTGTTAATAATAACAGAAACGCCAAAGAGTCACATCTAATAGAAATATATAAAAGCATTTATTTTAATTGTGTAGCAGTCAGTTTATAATTTTGGCAGCACTGTTGAGCATTTTGAAAATGTATTTTCATGCCTCTGTGCAAGGCTTAAGTCTTTCTATCTTTATAGCCACATGGTGTAAAGTAACTAAGTTCATAAACTCAACAAATACTATACTTTGGCACAATTTTGAGATACTTGTACTTTATTTAAGTATTTCAATGTTTTGCTACTTTGTTCTTCTACTCCACTACAGTTCAGAGGTACATGGTGTACTTCTACTCCACTACATGTATTTAATACCTTTAGTTACTTCACAGATGTGGAAGAATGATGTGAAATATAATCAAGTGTTAAATCAGACTTTAGTTCCACCTGGAGTAAATCCACAAGCTACCCTGCAGTATACAAAGTCATTCAAATTAGCTGCACCTTTACCAGCTTTGACAACACTTTCATGATCAATCATTATAAAACATATCATATCTATTATTCTGAAATAGACCAATCTGCACAATGACTACTTTTACTGTCGCTACTTTCACTATATTTTGATGAGAATACTTTTCTACTTTCACTTGTGGAAAATTTTGAATGCAGGACTTTTACTGTAACAGAGTATTCCTACACTCTGGTACTTCTACTTTTACTCAAGTACAAGATCTGAGTACGATTACTTTTACTCAAGTACAAGACCTGAGTACTTCTACTTGTAATCAAGAACAAGATCTGAGTACTTCTACTTTTACTCTACAAGATCTGTGTGCTTTTACTTTTACTCAAGTACAAGACCTGAGTACTTCTACTTTTATTCTAGTACAAGATCTGAGTGCTTCTACTTTTACTCAAGTACACTGTATATATGTATATACATATATATATATACAGTGGGGCAAAAAAGAATTTAGTCAGCCACCAATTGTGCAAGTTCTCCCACTTAAAAAGATGAGAGAGGCCTGTAATTTGCATCCTAGGTATACCTCGACTATTAGAGACAAAATGAGAAAAAAAAATCCAGAAAATCACATTGTCTGATTTTTAAAGAATTTATTTGCAAATTATGGTGGAAAATAAGTATTTGGTCACCTACAAACAAACAAGATTTCTGGCTCTCACAGACCTGTAATTTCTTCTTTAAGAGCCTCCTCTGTCCTCCACTTGTTAACTGTATTAATGGCACCTGTTTGAAATCGTTATCAGTATAAAAGACACAACCTCAAACAGTCACACTCCAAACTCCACTATGGCCAAGACCAAAGAGCTGTCAAAGGACACCAGAAACAAAATTGTAGACCTGCACCAGGCTGGGGAGACTGAATCTGCAATAGGTAAGCAGCTTGGTGTGAAGAAATCCACTGTGGGAGCAATTATTAGAAAATGGAAGACATACAAGACCACTGATAATCTCCCTCGATCTGGGGCTCCACGTAAGATCTCACCCTGTGGGGTCAAAATGATCACAAGAACGTTGAGCAAAAATCCCAGAACCACACGGGGGGACCTAGTCAATGACCTGCAGAGAGCTGGGACCAAAGTAACAAAGGCTACCATCAGTAACACACTACGCCGCCAGGGACTCATATCCTGCAGTGCCAGACGTGTCCCCCTGCTTAAGCCAGTATATGTCCAGGCCCGTCTGAAGTTTGCTAGAGAGCATTTAGATGATCCAGAAGAGGATTGGGAGAATGTCATATGGTCAGATGAAACCAAAATAGAACTTTTTGGTAAAAACTCAACTAGACGTGTTTGGAGGAGAAATAATGCCGAGTTGCATCCAAAGAACACCATACCTACTGTGAAACATGGGGGTGGAAACATCATGCTTTGGGGCTGTTTTTCTGCAAAGGGACCAGGACGACTGATCCGTGTAAAGGAAAGAATGAATGGGGCCATGTATCGTGAGATTTTAAGTGATAACCTCCTTCAATCAGCAAGGGCATTGAAGATGAAACGTGGCTGGGTCTTTCAGCATGACAATGATCCCAAACACACAATGGGCAATGGGCCAAAATACCAGCAACAGTGTGTGAAAACCTTGTGAAGACTTACAGAAAACGTTTGACCTCTGTCATTGCCAACAAAGGGTATATAACAAAGTATTGAGATGAACTTTTGTTATTGACCAAATACTTATTTTCCATCATCATTTGCAAATAAATTCTTTAAAAATCAGAAAATGTGATTTTCTGGATTTTCTTTTCTCATTTTGTCTCTCATAGTTGAGGTATACCTAGGATGAAAATGACAGGTCTCTCTCATCTTTTTAAGTGGGAGAACTTGCACAATTGATGGCTGACTAAATACTTTTTTGCCCCACTTTATATATACTTATACCACCTCTGTTTATAGCCTATGAAAAAAACTATTCGAAATAGAAGGCTAAAGCTAACGTTAGCAGATAATGACAATATATGCTAGCTAGCTAGCTCAACGATTCCATAATAATATTGCCACAGAAAAACTTTTCAGTTCACATCACGCTCTGCCGCACAGGGAGCTCTGCTCTGAACACCTGAACGGCCCGTTCTAACAGCTGTTCACCAGCGGTCCAGTCTGTGCCACAGTGACTCCGGACGCACAGTTAATATTAACGAACGCACCCGTAGGTAATGTAGCTGCTGAAGCTAGACCATCATCTCGGAGCAGCAGAGCCTTATTATACATCCATGAGCAGAGCCGACAGGCAGGAAGACTCGAGCACACAGCTCGCACTTCATTATAATATATAAAAAAAGAACACCATGCGTGTCATGATGGCACATAAAAGCTCACGGCCGCAGATTACTCCGGGTCCCAGACCCCCCCATACCCCAAAAATATTTTTATTGCAGATCTACATGAAATGACATGAAATCACTGACAAATATGAATAAACTGTATTCAACTTCATTAAAACGTTATTAACGTGCCTAAACTCAGTAATTCACTAAAAATATTTATATTTTAATGGAGCCTCGTCGGCAGATCAGGATCCCAAAGCGTAGCGGAGGGATCTTGATCTGCATGAAGGGTGTTATTTTCCCCGTAAGGAACAAGTCGCTGCAAATTATCCCGCTTATTACATGGCCACATTCTTAACAAAGTAACGACATGACTCCCAATATTAATTGAAATGCTTTTATGGATTTAGAAGTTGTATGTATTGATTTAAATTGACATGCATCCGCTAAGAAAAATAGTCCGTTGTTACCATTTTTTAAACAGTCTGAATGAAACTGCAGCTCTCAGCTGTGTATTTACACAACTAATGGCCCATCAACCACATCTCTCTCCCCCCTTCCCCCCCTGATCTTTCTTCTCCAGCAGCTAAATTAACTGTAGGTTACTCTGAGTGACAAGCTTACAGTAGACACAATTGTCATTGCAAGTGACCCTCAGTTAGTTGACTTTTATGTTCAACTGCTAAATTCGTTACTGATAAAAAAAGGGCTTCTACTGTACACTGTAAAAAAGAAAAAGTTGAGAAAACTTAAAATATCAAGGCAACATGATGCAAGAGATTTTTGAGTTTTCTCAACTTTTGCCAGCTGTTGTTGACTTAACTAAGGTTTTTAAGTTTTGCCAAGAGTTCTGCCAACTTGGATCTTTTTGTTCACTTTATGAGGATAATACTGTGAGACTAATTAAGAATTTCTTGCTTGAATGCGATGTATTTCTACCTTCACCAAACACAGATTTTTGTGTTGAATTAATAAACAATTTTTCCCATCAATGTCATGTATTTCTACTTTCTTTAAATATAAATATTCTTGTTGTATAAATACACAATTATTCCTCCAATGGCATTCATTCCTTGATTCACCTAACACAAATATTCTTGTTGAATAAATAATACAATTTATTTTGGCTATAATTTTACATTCAAAACTGCTCAATATATGGATAATTAATAATACACACTACAGCTGAATGTTGTCAAGATTTTTTTTATTCAGTTTACCAGTGAACAACAGTAAAACCATCATTAATGCATGTGTAAAAAAACAATATACATACTGTTCTATTAGTCTAATATTAACATTTGGAGTGAATCTTCCTCCATGCTGAGAATTTGAAATTGACACTGAACTGAAATGTAAATGTTTACATGTGAACAGCCATTCTAGCCATTTGGTTACTTTTTTTTTTGCATATACACATCCAAGCTTAAAGATTACTTAAACTGTAATGTATTTAACAGTTGAAACACTATATGCACCCCTTGGCAACTGCCAAATGATTATATATTCCAGAGGTCAAAGAGATTAACTTGTTTGTTGCAGATTATGAAACGTGCATACTGTTCTATAGTCTAGTAACATTTGGGGTGAATCTTCCTCAATGCTGAGTATTTTAAATCAATGCTAGTCTTACTGAACACGTACTGTATATAATGATTACCCTCCACCCCCCCTCATGGTTGGCGGCTTCTGAATTTACACATTAACACTGAATTACTTTGTGCCATTTGTTGACTTTACATGTGAACAGCCATTTTTCTTGTTTTTTGCATATACACATTCAAGCTTTACTTAACAATAATGAATTTAACAGTTGAAACACTAGACACCCTTTGGCAACTGCTGAATTATTATATAATCCAGAGGTGAAGCATATGAACTTTGTTTTGTTTTACATGAGTGTAACAACAATGCACTTAAACTTCAATAACAGTCACAGTACAAGCTTCGCTTTCAGTGACCTTGTGCGCTGTGAGCATCGAGAGCCACCGAGCGAAAAAAAGATGGTCTGAATTGCCTCAAAGGAGTACCTCATCTGTTTTGGAAAATCAATGTTGAGGGCATACAGGAGGCCGAAGAGGTATGCCATGGCAGTAGAGAGGTTTGGAATATTATGAAGCACAATGTCCCCTTCCAACACAACCGCCTGGTCTCGCACAGTGTTGTCGGCTTCATCATGTAGCACAGAGAGGATGGCAACAGATGCACCTTGCACTGGTGCCAAAATGTCGGTGTCCTGAGGAAGGAGAACAGGTACATTATTAAGAGCTTAGAAAAAGTAAGACAGTAGAAAGAGTCATTTTATGAAAAAAAAAATATGTGTGAATTCTGAAAAGGTTAATGCTAAAGCTGAAAAGTATAACTTGTAAGCAGAGATGATTGGCTTCATAACGGCTAAAAGAAGTTGAAATGTTAAAAAAAAGGCAGAAGAACATGGGCAGCTATAAACTGAAATCTGACAGCCAATGAAAACTGCTAAAGCCAAGAATAGATTTAGTAGTTTAAGGAGGGTGATTTACATGAAGTAAACAAGTTGGTGTAAAGGAAGTAGTGAAGCTGTGCAAAGAGCCCATTGTAACAATGGTTCTGCTTTTAAAACAAACAAAAATGACAGCCAAAAAAAGCCTTACTCTTAGAGGATCATCTTTCAAATTTTGTCTCTCAGCTTTCAAATTAATGATTTGTTTAAGAAAGATTAAAAAAAATAAAAAAACATTCAGACTAAATACATTTATACTGATGAAATTAATTATTTAGTACCACGCTATACTAATTTGCCATTTAACTTGTGGAGGTATTAACCAGAAAAAATAAATCTCTTTCTTTAATCAATGTAACCCACCAACCTTGTGCTGAAACACCACCCAAAATGACCAACTGTTCCCCTCAGCAGAAAAAAAGGGATCTGAAGTGGAAAAGTCCAACCCTCACCCCAAAATCATCTGGACTGATAAACTGCCCTGGGGAGGTGTACTTACATTTTGGATTAACTACTCCTTAAAAACATCTTGTGAGAATAAGTAATTAGCTGCATGACCTGAATTATTTGTCTTTCCTGCAGTTACTTTTACTTACCAAGCACTTCAGGAAAAACGTGGTTGCATCTTCGCGGAGGTAGATAGGCAGGCCTCTCAGTGCTGCTGTTTTCCGGTGGGACACAATGTCGGATGTCTAAAAGTGGAAAACATAAGTAGTTCAATTAGTATAGTACTGTAATGTTGTCATTCCTAATAAGTATATTCATGCTCTTCTAAAACTGCCAGGCAAAAGAGCAGTTCACTGACCTGATCATCAAGTTGATCAAGGAGGTCCTCCATCTCCTGACCAAAAGCTCCTTTCTTAGACCTGTAGATTTTCAGCAGGCCAGGCCCAAACTTGTCAAGGGATGCATTGAAAGTCCCCAGGAGGTCTTTGCTCGTGATACGATGAAATTCCTTAGATATCTTAACAAGAAAACCAAAAAAATATTATAAATTTTCAAACCATAATGTCAGAATTTCTTACAGGAAGTTCCTGGGTAACTTGTTATGAGTCTGCACCATGTTAAATATCTGACCATTTTTCTGTGACCTGTGAAAAAGTGGATTACATACTAAAATGCACCACAGGAAATAAAGAACCTAATTTTTAACCATGGATTTTGAGGATTAAAAATTAAATAAAAAGGGTGACTATGCCACATCCATAAATTGCAGAAAGTGAATTACTCCTTGGAAGACATAAAAAAAAAACACACATTCTTACCTGATTAAACATTTTACTTTTGTCTTCTTGTTATTATTGCAATTTATTTCTACTGTTTAGACAAGCAAGTAAAAAAGGATGTTACCATGACAGTTTCAACTGAGACGTCGTCGTCTTCATCAGAGGTGTCATCCAACGTTCTGCTGATGTGTCATTCATCAGCTGGCCTCTGGTCTCTGAAGGAGGGAATCCCAGGTATGTCATACCTGGGATTCCTTCCTCCAGAGACCACCCAGGATGGAAGGTGCGTGGCCAACTCGGCAGACCAGCTGGTAAATGACACGTCAGCAGCACGTTGGATGACGCTTCTGAGGAAGAATGAAGTCTCAGTAGAAAATGTCAACATAACATCTTCTTTTACTCGCTTGTCTGAACAGTAGAAATAAAAAAGAATAGATCCTTACCTCTTCACAAGAAAACAGAGCAGGCCACCTTTCCTGGATCTCAGATACCATCGGCTGACACTCTACCACCTCCCTTCGCCTGAGGGAAAACGTCAGCTCCATCTTCTGTTCTATCAATGTTGTGTTCCTGTTCTTCTTCTTCATTTCATCGACCGGAGATACTCTTTCCTCTTCAAGGGTAGAATCATCATGGTGTTGTGGGTAATCTGGCACATGATTGACCTCTCCACGTTTGGGCTTTTTCAGGGTAAATGGACTGTCATCTTCCCCTCCACCTTTTCTTTTCTTGTTTACATTTACCTCATTGCATCCTGCCTGGCGAAGCTTTGACCTGTAGTTTCCAAGTTTGTACTTGATACTTGTTCTCCATCCCTCGTAGCCTGTGACGCCAAATGGCTCTTTCAGACATGGATACTTCTGAATGAGCGCAGCGGCAACTGACTCAAGCTCATCTTTCTCAGGGTAGCTTTTGATTTCAAAAATTGCTTGTGCAATTTTATCCAATATCTCCATCTTCATGTCTCTTGTCACTTCAACGCCCTTCTTTGTCTTTTCATGTGTGTCATTGGCCTTAGACAATTTCAGCTCCACATCATATGCAAACTTGGGGATTGGGAATGGAGATGGCCACTCTGCGACTTGCCTTAATGTGGTCTGGATAGAATCGGTCCAACTAGGCCTGAAATCCTCAGAGTGAACACTGATTGTGTCCTGAGAGGAGACTGAACTAGTGGATTGGTTAAGTGGAGACAAATCACAGTTCCACATGACATGCAAGACTGCACGCACAGCTGGTAATTCTGACATCTCTGTTAAGTTGCAGAGTGCATTTCCAAACTCCGGATCCTCAAACTGTAGTGAGAAATCTTCTTGAAGATTGAGTCTCTCTTTAAGCATATTAATCAGGCCCTCCACAGATGTTGGGACTTCTGGAAGCTGGATTCGCCGGGCATCTCTGGAGGAAAGAACGACCCGAAGTAACATAGTCTGAAAAGAGGGGAGAGAGAAAAGTGGGAGAAAATGATTAGTCAAACCTAATTAGAAGACAGATTACACCAATGTTGTAGAAAGCTGAAAATTTGAATTTACACAAATTGGGCCCTTCTGGTCCCAAACAGCAAATACAGTTTTTTTTTATGTTGAGATAATCCCAGTGTCCTCATATGAGGACATCATTTTTTGCAAAAACTACTTCCTGTACAAAGACAAACTTTAGGTATTGTACTTATTAGGTCCTACTTATCCCAGATAGCAAGGAGAAATAAAAAAAATGCACACCAGAAAAAACGCTCGGTCTCAGGAGGTTAATGGAGAAGGAATGTCCTCGGAGTCACCATAAGCTTCCCACCAACTGTGTACGCTGCTAGAGGATGGTAATCCGTCAGCACATCTGGATCCAGGACAAGAAGGTCTGCACAGGTGTTTTCAACAAGTTCATAGGACCTGTAATGTTCCATGTACCAAGAAGAAAGTTTTTTACAAATGAATGCCACCTCCTCTGCATTGACAAGAATGTTTGCAATCTTATGGAACTCAGGGAGGCCACTGCACTGCCCAGAAGACAAAATCATGCCTGCCGCATACTGTGTCCCATCCAGGTGAACCGTTTTAGACAGGGACACACTGTCTAGATGTGGGTACTTCTTCTGTATTTCATACTTGAGAGATGGATCCAATTCTGAAACCCTGACCACCTTCACATTTTCAACATACAGTTTTGGCTTGAAAAGGATCCCACTGTCCAGGTGGTAGGCTATCATTTGCTGATGTTTCGTGGACAGAGTGAGCAGCACATTTTTCCAGTTGCGAGTGTCATGGACAACCTTTTTAAAGTAGCTATGCTTAGCCTCATATCGCATTGTCCATAATTCAATCAAAGGCCCATAGCAGCGAATAAGTTGCGGGTAGTGGTCGATAAAATGATGTTTCGGCCTCAGTCTGAACTCTGGAAAGGTACTGGTGAGCAACTTGCGATGATCGAGTAGTTTATAAGATAAATAACACAGTGCTTCTTCAGAAAGCCAATTTCCTTGAGGTCCATTAAAATCACCCAAGCTGGCTCCTGTTCTGGTATCTTGCGTCCAATCACAAAAGGAAGTAAACGAAGCAGTGTCCAGTTTTCATGCCCGTTTCCCCCCACTGTCCCCTTTTCAAAGCTTGCTTTTGGAATTTTGTGGGGCTTGTTTACTTTGTCTTCATACTTGTAGGGAAATGATGTTATGCAGTCATTTAACTCATCAAATGTAATAAAGCGTTTTGAAATCAGATTTTTCAAACATAAGGATAATTCCACAGGGATGACCCCTTCCAAAAGATCATGCAACAGATCTGGAGGAAATCCAGTTATTGGGTGAAAAAACAAGAGATGTTTGCCCAGTACACATTCACTTTTGACCCCCTTAACACTTTTGAGGTTGCCCCCCTGCTTAAGCTCTTCCAGAAACAAGTTATGCTGATCAACACTTCTCAATTGAAAATCATTAACCTCAGTGGTTGCAATTTGGCCCCGACTAATCAAACAAAACCGACAGAAATTTTCAACATTAAAACTTTCAGAAAAGCCAGCAAGACCATGCGCACCGAGGTTGTCAGCACATACACAATACACAGTGCTTTTAACAAACTGGCCCACAACTTCAACAAAAATTCCCTCTTGTTCTAGGCACTTTATATCTTTAAGCAATGGCTCAAGAAACTTTTCATAACCATATTTTTTTTATGTCTACACTTTTACCCAAGACAGCCAACTGAATTGAAGTGAGACTCGATCTGAACCTGGCTGGTAAATTTAGAACCACCCAATATACTGCCGTAATCTTATGAACTTTTCTAGAGGTCCCCAATGGATTACACACTTCAAATTCATCAATGTATAATCCCAAACTGATACAAGTGTTTTGTTCTCCCAGTAGCTTATTCTCCTTGTAATACTTGCCGTCTTGAAAAGACTTAAAGTGCCCAGATAAAGCTTCTTGATTAAATACAATTTTGTCCAAAAAATCTGTACACCCAAGTAAAGTCTCAAGTACCTTAGTGACAGATATATATACAAAAGAGTTTTTATGGGCTGCGTTGTACAGATATTCTGTGGGTTCGATAACAGGAAAGTGCCCTTTGAAGTATATATTCCTTCTGTGATCTGTAGATAGGGAACCTTTCTCTGATATTGTTAAAAGGAGTGGATTAGTTTGAGCTATAGCACTTGAAATTTCTTGCAAAACACAATCATTTACTTCAATTTTATGTTTAGAAAGGATCTCTTTGACACTGTTGAAAGTTTGAGTGTTAGAGAAAGACAGCAGGTTATGCAAATGTTCTACAATCTTTTGTGTTGCACTTCGAGAAACGTGCAACACAGTTTGCATAGACAAAAAGAGAGAGGCTAATTTGTGCTCAAGTGTCTCACTATCTACATCCTCCACAGTATCTACAACCTCATTTAGTCCCACAACATCATGAGCTGATGTCCCTGCTTCACTATCAGCTTGTTCACCATCAATTATCTCATCTTCAGTAACAGTTCTTTGTATTGTTCGGAAATCCTTAAGTGTCCAGTTTTTATGGTTTCGACTTTTGTGAGAACTGAAGGTTGGGCGAGTGTTTGTTTTAAAGGTACACCTTAGAAAGGGACATTGTACAGTTTCTCTGTTCTTTAAATGATGTCCGAGATGGTTCCAAAACGTTTTTTCACTGCAAATCTCTTTAAAATCACACAACTCGCAGTGAAATGTTACACACTCCTGGATTTTCACTGACGCGTGTGATCTCGAGAGGTGTGATCTCAATGATCCAAGTGTTTTAAATACACAAACACAGTTGGTGTGTGTGCAAGGCCAGTGTGCACCTTGACCGTGGCGAAGGCGAAGATGTTTCAAGAGGGTGACTTGACTGGAGCTGGAGAATTTACAAAGCCGGCACTGCATGGAATCCACCACTGAAACACAAGAGACACAAATAGCATGAATAGCATTTTCACAACAGCCTCTACACGTAATTTAAGATAGAATACTGATATGAAAAACTTAAAAGTTAGTCTGATAATAATTATTGTAATAACACCAAGCTGTACTGGTCTGAAAGCCAACTGCAACAGCCGTTATATAAAAAAATAAATAAAACAACCATACATAACACAGAAGGAATCCCTTGTTGCAGGAGCTCAATAGCCTACATCAACAAGCCAAAAATAGAGACAAGAAAAAAGTCTATTGGGAATTGTCTTTCATTCATGAATATAATCTGTAAATTAATTTTAAAATGTAAATTTGATTTTAAATTATAACTAGGCCTATGACAAGCAACAAAAATGCAAACATGAATTCAAACATTTGTTTTTAAAAACACCAACCATAACCATGTTATAACTTCATAAAATAAAACAACATTTAAAATAATGCATTCTGATCGGTACATTGTAAAACATTATTGATGTAAATGTGGTGATTTCTGTACAGCGCTGCTCCTCTCCTCCTTCACACAGCTTTAACTTACTCTTGATTCAAACTAATGCAGCTGCCCAATTGTTAGATTACACCAGTGAGACCAACAGCCTATCTCCTAAAAAAGAATCGAGCAACCCGGCGACAAACCTCTAAAAACCTGCGGATGAGTTAATTAACGACCGTTACCACCCCGGCAGAACTACGTAGTTCGGCCGGCCAACGGAGCTCTCCAGGCGGCTTGCTGCCTCTGCGAGGTCCCCCACCTCGGGGGGGCCTTGCCACAACGTGGAGGTTCTCAACTTCGGAGCAAACTTCTAAACAGCCGTCATTTAGACAAACTAACCGCACAATGGGGATCTAAACCCTTACTTTCTCGCATGAAAAATTATTAAAACTTTAAAAAGTGACGAAATAACAGCGCTACAGCAGAAAATAAAACAACAAGTAATGGCGGCGCCGCGGAGAGGTCGCGATAAACGAACACCATCGTTTGCCGCCTTGTTTAACTTACCCAGTGTTGCACCGGATAAAAAATGCACAACGTTGGCTTTTCATAATGAATATAGTTCCCGAATTACTTACACCACTGAAATGACAGCCCACATGCCTGCATAGCTACATAGCTGCATAGCTGCATAGCTACCCCATGTGAAAGCGTCTGCATGACGACGAGGCGCATGCGAAAAAGTTACCAACAACAACAGACAATGACCCTACAGTAAAAACAAAGTCAACCATGCACTAATTCAGCGTGATGGAAGTAAAAACACGCTTATCTTACCTGCTGGAGCGAAAGTTTGGCCAGCTCCCACCACGCGGTTTCTGCTCCACAAAATGTCGGACAGGCACACCTTCAGCAAAGCGCGGTTCAAACTGGTCCAGGCTTGTGTGCGCATGCGCAAAAGAGCAAATGACGGAGTTGGCCCAACTCAACTCAAAAATCTGCTTATAGATTTACAATTTCTTGTTGAGCTGACTTAAAAATAGTAGTTAAGTCAACAATGGGAAAAATTTGCTGGGCAGACAAGAGTTTATAGATTACTTATTGCAAAGCCATATTTCTGAGTCAGTTTAATTTCAAAATTGTAATGAGATCAACAATTGCTAGTTATCGTTTTTACACCTTAACACTAGAACCGCCAGAGGTTTTTGTATAGGCCTACCTAAAACCGTCAAATCCCGCTATTAGAATGCAATTTTTAACAACATAGGGTGCTACATAACACACTTTCAGGAAAAGTCACGGACTGGGAGACTTTAATATTTTGAAAAAAAGTTAAATTGCACACACACAACACACATCACACAAATTGACCCGATTGGTGTTTCTAGTGTTAAATAAACTCACTAATTAATGAAAATAGTTCCATACGAATTATTCTTATTCTTATCATTCTTTATGAGCGCAGAAATAATCTTAAAATCAGATCTGTTTTTTAAATGAAATCTGACGGCAGGCAGTTAGCTCTGATCACCTATGATAAATGCGCCACACCTAATCGCTGGCCATTCAGCCACAGAGCTCCCTCTATACAAATCAAACTGTAGACGGTGTGAAAGCACCTATTGTTTTAAATAATGGTCGGAATGTGACCTGTGAGCCTTCTGAATTACCGTGGGACAGCACATTCTAAACTAAAATGTTCAATCAATAAAGTAACATCTTATCTTATCTTAATAATATCTTCATATTAATAATAATAATAATAAATCATACAGTATGTGTCCAAAAGGGAGCAGGAGGAAGCAAACACAAAAATATAAAACCAATATACTGCATATTAAAGCAAACGATTGTAAAGGTAAAAGTATGAGGATAACAAATAAAGAAGTGTAATGTAAACATTTACATTATTATGATTATTTAATATATAAAGACTATATATTATTGAATTACAAGATTAGATATACTTTAGTATAGTATCTAAAATATTGATGTGTTCAAATGCTCTTCAAAACACAACTGAAAGTCCATGAAACTTGTCTTTCTGTATTTGTGAATGAAGCGCCATCTCCTGGTTAAAACCTGAAATTGAAAATCTGGCAACGCCCTCTTGGAAAATAGTGGGAGGGCTTAACATTCCTCTATACTGGTCTTAGGCAGGTCGTAGGCAGGAAGCTGTAAGCTGGAGTCTGAAATGAAGTGCTACATCTGTATACCAATTCCCACAACTCACTGATGGGGAAATAAATGCTTGCAGGGTGTAGCTATACAGAAAAGGCCCTTTCTGAAGAAAAGTAAATATTTCTGCGATTTCTACTTTCTTGTCTCTTTTGGCGTTGCATGTTTACGTTAACTGCACGGGAGATGCTTGATTCTCTGTCAGTGTGTCCACAACTCAACTAAGCGAATGATGTTTAAAACCTAATCTTTATTGAGAGAAAGGGGTTCATTTTCATTTAATAGTAGAGCCAAGGAATGTGTTTTAATTGTGTATGGCATGTGTGTATAAAGCATATATGGCATGAAAGATGTGACTGGGGTTTTTTATTAGCTTATTTGAGTATGTGTAAATGAAGTGTGTGTGCATGGATAGCCAAAATTATTTGGTTTCGACACTTTCAGCGTTTACATTTGTCAGGATCAGGCTTGAGCTGTAACAGATTCATGTTACAGGATTACATAACCAAGAAACAATGGAAGGCAACTATATTCCCTTACAGTTACATACAAAAAGAAGTAATCGGATTACTGGTACATTTAGAACAAATATGTGGATTACTAGCAGGTTAACAAAATCACAATACATTTTCAATAAAGAACTAAATATTACAAAGCACATGCTTTGTTTCCTCTTAATCTATATAGTGGGGCAGATAACCATAACAGTTGTGCATTTTGTGATACAAGCATCACATTTGGTACACTTGTAGCCAAAGACATATAGAAAAAAATTAAATATGGAGGCATCATGGATTTTCAATATGACAGCCATTTTTCAAGATGGCCGCCAGCGACAACTGTTGTTAGATGGAATTTCATATTCACGATGAATATTATGTGGTAGAATCATCACATTTGGTACAGTTATAGCCAAAGACATGCAGAACATGAAGCCATCATGAATTTTCAATTTGACAGTGACAACTGTTTTTAGATAAATGTTCATATTAATGATGGATATAATGTGATATTGAGGATATAAGTTGAATGGATCTACCATGCATAGCACTTGGGAACTATCATTTGATGATACCTTTTTCAAGATGGTGGCCAAGATGGCAGCCAATTACCCACATTTTTAAGTTGCAATATAGCTGCATAGACTCGTCTGATTTGGATGATCTTTGTGCCAATTGATATATGTGACCCGCTCTATCGAAATCAGTCGGAAGTCGCAACGGCTCATTTCAAAATAAACGTGGATTTGCGTAAATAAAATTGTTTTTCGGGGTTCGGGTGTTTTGTTTGATTTTAAATAAACAAAGTCTTGGCTTTCAGAATATGAAACTTTTATTTCGAAAATCACACGATAAATACGTTTTTGAAGCTTGTAAAGGGAAGATGACAGCTCTCACTCGCAATCTGCTCTTCAGCAGCGCCGCCCCCCCCTCCCTCCGGCTGAAATTATGAATGTAAGCGTATAGTAATCATAGATAACACGGCAGGGTCCGTTACAGTTTGTTTTCATCTGATTTAAAATAAACAAAGTCTTGGCTTTCAGAATATTAAACTTGTTTCGGCAAATTCAGATGACAAATACAACTTTGAAGCTTGTAACGGCATAATTACAAGCGGAGAACAGAGTAACTTGACCTCACAGCAGGCATAACAACAGCCGGTGTTTCTCGTGAGGGTTTTCCCCGGGAAACAAACACAATACACACAAATGCAAAAATACACAAACACACACGTATACACACACACACTCGCGAGCTTCCCCCATACCAGTAATCCAAATGAAAATATCTTCCCTCCGTAGTATTTTGATCATTTGCTCCGCTAATAATCAATCAGATTGATGGATTCCAGAGAAGAGGAAACTTTAAAGGCCTTTTTCTCAAAATGATGACTCGGTGACAGTCATTATATAATGTAACATATTTTGCGTAATATTTGAAGTACAACAACAATCCTTATATCATTAGAAAGCTATGAATCTCCTCTTTCAAATGGTGTATACAACTCAAAATGTGTCTTCGGGTCAATGCGACTGATTTCAATGGAGCAGGTCACATATTTGTTATGAATCTGAATTCAAATGTATGAACTTCAGAATTGCTCAGAAGCTGCATTTCAAGACTCAAAATATGTGATACTGTCTAACTAGGTCCAGCGCGAGAAAGTCCATTCAGCACTCCCATTCACAGTAACAGAGAGCTGTGCACTCTAAGGCAGTTTTTTTGCACTTGCACTGCCTAACACAACCCTTCTTACATTGGCAGGAGACAAGTTCATAGCTGGACTGGCCTGCATCTGGTAGGCATGTCCAGAAGGGTGCATAGTAGCCCTTAGATGTCTTAGAACAGCCCCATCTACATGGTGAAGGATACAGTGTCACAGCCCGTCAATGCATGGAACACTGGAAGTGCACGTGCCTTCTCAGGCCCCAGCCCTGCTGCAATTTCACGGGCTGTAAAGTATCAAAAACCCTTTCCAGTTCCAAATGCCAGCCAAAGCTCATCTTCTGGCTGGAGACCCTGAGCAACTGCCACAACCAGCACCACAACATCAGTATCAACAGTTTGTGTCATGATTTTCTGATGGCCATTTCTTGCTACATGTGCCACATGTAATAACATGCGACTATCAGCTTCCTTGTGTGTACATGGAGCAATTGAAGACGGATCCATGAAGTGGTGGCTTGCTGAGGACATCTACATCATTTGTGACAACAAGCTGTTTGTTGTCCAGCATACACTCCCTGAGCAGAGCATCTGAGAGTAAGGTGAACAACTCAGTCTTATTGCTGTCAACTCTGAGAAAGCTTAGCCAGTTCCTGGGAATGGGTGCAGAGCCTAGTACCACACGTCTCTGCATCCCTTCCCCACGCTTTGCTCTTGTAGCAGCTTTCAAGGACTCAGACAAGTAGCGATCCCACACCAAATCAAGCCTGGTCACATGTCCAAGTTTTCTGTTGAGATATGGAATGAAGATCTCTTGGGTGTACCCATTGAAGGTCTTTACAGACGTTGGTTTGAGCATCTGGATAATGGCTGCCCCATCTACAATAGTGCAGGTAACCTTGGGGCGATCAGAATATGCACTATGGACATCTTCCAGGCATGAAAGAAGATCACTCTTCTTTCCGAAGCGAAGGCCTCCCCCTTCAGATAGCGCTGGAGCCAGTTTCAAACTCCTGTATGGTTCGGGAAACTTCTGGTCCTGCTACCATCCAACCCAGTAGTGCAGAGGGGTTGTCAGTGAGGCCCACAGCACCACCATCTCCTTTGATGCAAGCATTTATTTGCTCATGGGCCTGGTCAATGGCTATGGAGGAAAACACCCTCTTAGTCTTCTGGACAGTGAAGTTACCTGCTCTGAATTCTTGGTCTATCTATTGTTACTAAGAACTAGTCGTGAATGGTGAAACCCATTTCAATTTAGTAGTGACTAAATCTCGAATTAGTAAACAACTAGGCCAGGGGTCGGCAACCCGAGGCCCTCGAGCCGCATGCGGCCCTTTAAGCCCTCTGCTCTGGCTCCCTTGAGCTTAGACAAAAATAAGAAGGAAATAAAATAAAAGTATTTTGAAGGACTATTTAAATGTTGTTGCATGGTTGAAAATGTTTAGTATCTTGTATTTTGAGGTGATACTGTGACACATAAATAAAAAACAAAATGGTTTTAATTAGGTCAACTAAAATATGCGTCACATCCTGCTACGGTCCAGCGCTAGCGCCTTTTCTTGCAGGCGAATAACCTGACCCCCGGCTCCATGAGCGAACTATGGATAAATCAAAGAAAAGTACCGGAGGAACACAGGATTTAATTCTGTGAGGACAGAGTTATATGCTTTCACAGCAAGCGATGCTGGTTTACCGGTATGTTTGATATGTAGAGAGAAGCTGTCAAAGGTGCTGCAGCCTTTACGTATCGAGGAGAAAAACGGAAGAGGATGACAGCTGACGATCTTCAGTCCTAATTCAATGGGGTATGTAATTTATTTCAGAAAACACTTTTTGTTATATCCCATGGAATGCTCTTAACGTCTCGATAGCAATTCATATATTAAATGCTTTGACAATAAATACATAAACAAATTAATCTCTGGAAGCCGTAGTACTATAAAAAGCACGACCAATCATCTGAGCCGGCCCGGCTAAAGTAACCGGATGGCCTACCTGCCTGTCAGCCTTCTATCTGTGCACAAACTTATCTCGTGCCCTCATTGGTCATGTGCGCGTTCGTGTGTGTTGGAGGAGGGGCTCTGTAAGGAAGTCTGAAGGAAGAGGCAGATTTTTTTCGGTTGTGTATTTTCAAATTCTAGCGCACTCAAGCTGGTTTCTCCATTCTTACCTACCTTTAACTCTTTTTAGGGTGCAGCTATATGTTTTATTTATTTCAAAGTGGGCCCATTTTAATTATATATTTTTTCCTTCAAATGTGCAGAGGACTCCCCAAGTGCTGTGTTTAATTTATTTTAAAGTAGGCCTGTGTATTATTTAATTCTCCTTATAGGAGTTCTTTGTTTCTTATTAGAGGTTAACAGTTTTATATAATGTAATAAATAGCCTAATAAATGCAAAAAAACTGTAGTTTTCGTCTGATATAACAATAAATACAACTTTATAAGCTATAAAATATGTTTTGCTGCTCCAGACAAAAAATATTTGGGGAAAAAGGAGCAAAATGGCTCTTTTGGTCAAAAAGGTTGCAGACCCCTGACCTAGGCCTAGTGTATGTGAAAGTGAATTGACTCAAAGATAACCCTAATCAGACGAGTCTATGCAGCTATATTGCAACTACAATTTTTCGTTAGTTGGCTGCCATCTTGGCCGCCATCTTGAAAAATGTATTGTCCAAATGATAGTTCCCATGGTAGAAAATTCAACTTATAGTCTCAATATCAAATTATATCCATTGTTAACATGCACATTCATTCATGGCTTCATGTTCTGCATGTCTTTGGCTATAACTGTACCAAATTTGATGATTCTATCACATAATATTCATCTTGAATATGAAATTCCATCTAACAACAGTTGTCGCTGGCAGCCATCTTGAAAAATGGTCGCCATATTGAAAATTCATGATGCCTCCATATCTAGTTTTTTTCTGTCTTTGGCTACAAGTGTACCGAATGTGATGCTTGTATCACAAAATGCACAATTGTTATGGAATTTCTAGCTAAGCTGCCCCACTAATTAGATCCTCCAGAAAAACGCGGGCAAAAATCCTTGATTATGCGGGCTGAAATCCTTGATTACGCGATTAAACATGCGGGGTTTTTATGTGATTTTATGCGGTGAAATTGCGGGAAGTTGCGAAATATGCGGAAAGTTGCGAAATATGCTAAATATGCGGGAAAAAATAATAACAATCTTTTTTTTTTTTTAAATATTGGGCTGTCTTATTTATTCTCTCTCACACACAACCTGCCACTAACGTTAAACCCCTTTACTATTCAATTAAACAAATTCAATGCTTATTTATTGTAAAAGCAATTGGGCTATTTTAATCTCACACACACCCACACACACACACACACACACACACACACACACACACACACACACACACACACACACACACACACACACACACACACACACACACACACACACACACACACACACACACACACACACACACACACACACACACACACACACACACACACACACACACACACACACACACACTTCTCCGCCTCATTCTGTTTTCATTTACTCGTTCCTTATCTAACCAGCTTCAATCTTGTAGGCTACTCACTTCGTTTCTTATAGCCCTCGAAAGGGTTTTGGAGGTTGATGCCTCGGTGAACGTGCGTTGTTTGGCTTTCTTGTCCGCAGCAGCAGAAAGCATTTTCGAATGTTTGAATGAATCAAAGTGGGTCGTCACCGTCGATTTTCTCTTATGCTCCAACACACAGTTGCACGGGGTGCAGAATAGTTTCCCCCCACTTTTTGCCCGGTCTTCAGTGGAAATGTTCGTCGGTAAATTAGATGGATTAGATTTTTTCATCTTGGCGTTTTCTCTATCGTGTGAGCTCCACACGTTCACTCTATACAGTGTTGTTTACATGCATGCTGCGCGAGCTGATGACTTCACGTCAAGACGAGTTAACTTTTTCCCCCCTCAATTTTGTGTGGAAAAATGCGGGGATTATGCGGCCTTTTGATAAATATGCGGTCTTTTAAAAATCTGCGCCATTTTGCTGATTATGCGGTAAATTCTGCGATCGCAAAATTGCGTTTTTCTGGAGGGTCTAACTAACATACGGTAAACTAATAAGAGCAAATTGTATTTGTTCTTTGTAAGCTATACTGTCCTATCAGTGTTGTAGTCAAGTCACCAATTCACGAGTCCAAGTCACTCTCGAGTCCCCACTTTTCGAATCTGAGTCCAAGTCCGTGTCACCTAGGGAGAGTCGGAGTCCAAGTCGGAGTCTAAGTCGGAGTCTGAGTCCGAGTCACCCAAGAAGAGTCCAAGTCAAGTCCGAGTCACAAGTCTTCATCCATTAATCTTAGTGGATATATTTGTTGAAATGTAGCTGTAGCTCCTCTACATTGCTTTCCTCCTGTCATTTTATACTAATTTGTCTATTGAACTGCTGTTAAGCGAGTTTGGCTTCAAATCTTGTATAAAAGGTGCTTACTAATTAGGGCCTGAGCACGAAGTGTGCAAAGACCTATTGTTATTTGCATGATTCTTATTAGGGCCTGAGCACGAAGTGTGCGAAGACCTATTGCTATTCGTAGATTTCAAGTTAGTATTCACGCTTGTGCTCAAACCTGGTTTTGCGGGCTTTACCACGCCATTCATGCAGCGACATTTTGCACGGACGTCAGGACCGGTGAAATTAATTTGACATTCTGGAGTCAATGGGTTAAATATTTCCCACATGCTCGCTAGCGCCAACTATATGTAAAGCGTTTTTGAAAAATGTACATAGCCTCAGTAACTCAGATGTACATAGCCTCAGTAACTCAGAAGTTAAATTAGCATAATGTTAAAAACAGTGCAATATGATCCTACATTTCTATTGTTTGTTTATCAACACCGATCTTAGTATACTGCATCGGTTATAGGGTCACACACATTACAGTAGGAAATGAGCATGTTCGGTAAATAAATATGGCCGCCATTAATCAAAACCAAGAGGCAAACTCTGGGAAAGAGCCGGGACGCCAATGCGGAAGTGCCTCAAACTGAAGTTCATCTATTGGCCAGTAGGAGCAGTCTGCAGAAGGGAGCAATTTCCATAGACCCCAATGTTAAAATGCCCAACTTTAGAGCAGAATTAAACATGTTTACATCGTGGTTCAAAAAACCATATTCTCTGTATAGTTAGATCCCCCCTTCATGAATATGGATTGGGGGGGTGAATTGTTTCTCAACTCATCTGTTTAATTAATATTAAGCCTTAAATCTTTTGCATAAATTAGGGCGGGGTCACTTTGATGGACATGTACATGCCTCACTGTCAGCTAGCAGCAACTTGTCCACTCTGCTAGGCTACAACCATAGAGGCTACAACGTTAGTTAGTTGTAGTTACTGTACTTGACCCTTTAGCTTTAGCCGTGTTCGTGGTGATTGTGCCTTTTAGGGAATATTGTTACAAATACCAGACAATTAAAATGTTGTGCTGTGCGCTTGAATGTACTGACAGAACTTCCAAGAAGTCTAAAATGATAATATTATACATGTCCCGTTCGCAGGTGTTTGTGTGCTTGGTAGCTTAGCTTGTTACTTATTAGCCAGCTAAGGACGTAACCCTTTATACTATATACATTTTAGTTTATGATTCAGTCTTGGGTAAGACTTTTATAGTCTATGGCTATGACGCCCATAATGCTAAACGGGAGCAAATGTTAATAGGGGACCCAATTATCCCAGTGTTGCCCGCCGGAGCTAACGGAGCCGCAGGGGGCTAGCTCCAGCCGGCGTCCCGGAGCTAGCCCACTGTGGCTCCGTTAGGTCCGGGGCCGGGCCGTGGAGTCCGTCTTTTCTTAACGTGTGAATGACAAGCATTAAGAATAACAAAACATAGCTAATTCTCTTGCAGATTGTCTCATTTGATTATGAATGTAACGTTTATATAGGGGAACTACACTGTTAGCAGTAACTTGGTATGCATGTATTTCATGTTAGCTTAGCTTCTTAGCCTGAGCTAGCTCTGTTTACTTCCAGATCGGAGGCAGCAGGTCCCGCCTCGGCTCTGCCTCTTTGCCCTTATTTGGAGCAGGCGGGATTAGACTCTGACGTCGCTGTCAAGCCGTTAGTGGCCGACTCCGCCTACTAAGGGCTTCTCGGCAACTCTGCAGAATCCCATGGGTGACGTCACGGACACTACGTCCATTTATATATACAGTCTATGATCAAAACTTATGAGCAAAAAGGTGTGGCTTAGAAAGAAATGCTCATAACTCATCAACAATGTATCCATTCACCACAGATTTTGGTGGATAGGTTCAGTCTGTGTTGGGGAATAGGCACACCAAAGCATTGTCATTTTGGACTAGGGGGCGCCAAAAACACCACCAGTTTATAACTCAAGAAGGGATGGACGAAATAAAACAATCTTTTTTTAGACATACTCTGGGGGTGACTATGAACTGAGATGTAAAGTGTCGAAACGAATGACAAACGTGGGCGTGGCCTATACTTTTTTATAAAATTGCGATAGCGTAAAATGCGCTACATACACGAAACTTGGGACACACGTCACAGCCCACAACCTTTTCAACAATGTAAAAAAAAAAGTAATTTTTCAAAAACACTGCTCACTAGCGCCCTCTATTGTGTGGTAGTCACATATAGTTTATCAGAACTTCACGAATTTTGGCACAGACATTCCCCATGGAATTGCGGAAACATTTGTAATTAGCTTCCATTAGCCCCGCCCCCGAATAAGTCAGCCATTTTGAAAAAAGTCCAATCCAGGAAAAGTTCAGCCCCTATCCAATATGATGCTAAATCGCGAAGAACATTTTTGATAGCTCAATCATGGAGGTCGTAAGCTAACAGCGAATACACAATTTCTGACCATTTACATGTTGCAAATTACTCCAAACTACTCGGATATAGTTTTTCCGATATTCACGAAACGCTGTATACACATTGCTCTTATGATTGCCCCGCCCTCCAGAAAGTCGGCCATTTTCAAAAATGTGCTTTTTTCATGCATTTTAAGCACATTCTAAATATACGAAGCTTAAAATCTTGTCTAAAAATGTACCAGATAAAGAATATCAGGCTGTCCGCGGGGTCTTAAAAAGAATTAAAAGTTGATAAATCAATTTAGCGAAAATTAAGGCTATTAAAAAGTATTAAACGGCATTTTCCAAGGTATTAAGAAGGTCCACAGCAACGACAACATGAAACACCCTTTAATTTACTGAAACGACATGTCGGGAAACCCCCCAAGGCGGCCCCATGCATTGCGCTCCGTAAAATGCTGCTTATTATTTTAAGTTTCGTTGTCTTGCTCCGCTCTGTGTGTGTGGGGGGGGGGGGGGAACTAAACGACTACGGTAACGGGTCCCAAGGTGGGTAGACCGGCATACGCAACGCTCTGGGGGTCCAACGGCTCCGTGTGATCATTTTCTGATAACGATGAAATAGCCCGCCTCCCTCTCCCACGTCTCCTGCTGCTGCTGGGCTGTCAGAAGAGGGGGAGGAAAAGAGAGGCAGTCACCGTTTATTAAATATTCTTATATTATTATACAGAGAACAGACTCGTTATCAATTTGTTTTAAAGCTCAATAAATAACAAAGAAGACCTCTGACCGGCACTTTTCTAATTTTTTACGGAATATTTAAACTTTAACGGACATGTTGACTGGCGGAACATTTTTTTTACGGAAACTCTGCCGCACGGTCCCCCCGTTCCTTGGAAGAGGCGGTGAAGTGGGGGTTTTTCATCTGCTGGTGGACTACCTGAGAGATACAGCAGGAGAACACGCCGTCCACCGCGGAGAATAAACAGAAGGGCAACCATGGCAATCATGCTCCGGGGTCTTCTTCGCTGCTTTTGGTGTATTTCGGGCGGCACCAGCGCCACTTACAGGCCTGACATATGTACTACATCGTTTCCAGCATTTCCAGCGGTCTAGTGTGAACGGACACATTAATTAATCGAATGCGTGTGAACGGAAGCCTTTTTTGCGCTTGCGTATGCGTTTTACCGTATGCGTCCTCGTGGGGCCGGGGTCTAAGCCAAACTATATCCGCTCACAGACATCTGCTAATTTAAAGTAAAGTCAACACATATAGACCCTAAATATAGTCTATATTAAGAACAAGAAAAGTCTTAACATTATATATCCTTTTTTGTAAACATATGACAAATGTGTGAGGGTGATGACGTCAGAGCATCGTCCTATGTGCCAGGGCTTAGCCCCGGACAGCCCCAGCCCAATTTAACCCCCAGGTATTTGTGAGGGAGCTCCTATATAGCATTACCCCGCTGAAGCTCACCAAAGTTTAACATATTTCAAAGTTCAAAGTTTTGTCAATTGTTTTGTTTATTGGTCAAATACTCGTTTCTAATGGTTTCTGAGGAGTTTTACTGGAATGAAAGAGCACAGTCTACAGAAGCAAAAAAGCAGCATACTGCATTAAACCTGACCTTCACAGAGAGGTTGAAGTTCATGTGGAAAGGAGGCTTCAGTAATCTGTCTGCACTCTGTTTAGTTTTGCTATCTTACAATCAATACAGTAAATGTGAGGTAAAGTGTGTTGCCAATGTAACCGGTTCAAAACCAACTCAAAGTTGCGATGAGGTCTTAAAATGTATGGAAAGGCTCTTAAAAAAGGTCTTAAAAAGGTATTAAATTTGACTTCAGGATTCCTGCATATACCCTGAATATGTTACTAGAGTCTAATTTAGATTACCTCGGTTTAACAGAAACTTGGCATACGGACAACTCCCCATCTGCTGCCTTACAACTTCCGGATTACAATAGCTACAGGAGGGACCGAATGCACACTAAAGGGGGCGGTGTTCTAATTTTTGTGAGAGACACCATCCGTTGCAATGAGATTTTATGGCAAGACCCAATCGAACTAGAATGTGTAGGCCTAAATATGATCCTTTCGCCTCAGGTGTCCTTTACTTTAATAGTAATTTATCAACCACCTTCCTCAAATGTTAGCTTCTATGATCAATTCAAGAAGGTTTTATGTCAATGTGATTTTAAGAAAGAGGTAATTGTAATGGGTAACTTAAATTTGAATTGGGAAGGTAAGTCATCAAGGAAGAAGCTTAAGCAAATTACTGATAGTTTTAATTTGACTCAAATCGTTAAAGGCCCAACGTGAATAACAAACAGCACCAGTACCCAGCTTGACCTAATTTTAACAAATAGACCTGAAAGGATTCAGGATTACAAAAGGATTACAAAATCATACAATATGGTAACAGGGCTGTCAGACTACAATATGGTGCTGGTATCTAGAAAACTAACTGGCAAACAGTTCACTGCGTATGCAGGTAATAAAGAATCATTTGGCATCCCAAAAAACAAGCAAGAAGACTTCAGATCTACTATACAAAACTTAGATTGGAAAGATCTAGTACTTGAAAAGGATAGTAACCAGTCAACATTTTACGGGAAAACTACAGGCCACAATCAATGAATTTTCAATCATAATAAAACATAAAAATAAGAAACAGACTGTCCCCTGGATGAACGGACATGTCAGAAATGTAATGAAGCAGCGGGACAGTGTCTTAAAAACTGCCATAAAATCAAAGATGTCCCATGATAGACATATATTTGCAGGGCTAAGAAACAAGGCAACAAGGGAACTGAGAAAAGCAAAAGCGGACTTCTTTATCACAATTATTGAAAATGCTCAGGGCAACTCAAAAGCTATATGGAGCCAAATAAAAAAATTAACTGGTCAAAACACTACGACAGCCAAGCCAATTGAATTGAGGGCGCAACTCTGCAATGCCCAGCTGATGTGGCAACTACACTCAATTATTATTTTGTTGAGTCAGTGGCTACCATAGCCAGTAGCTTCATAGCTCAGGAAGTTAATACACTCCAGACTGTCAACACTAGCGAACCAGCAGCTGTTCTAAAGTCAGTGTCTGAGACAGAGGTTGCGGAAGTAATTGCCAATCTGAAATCCTCAAGGGCTAAGGATATCTACGGTATGGACACATTCATGCTGAAAGACATTAACTCCTCAATTGTTAAGCCACTGACGCATATCAATAATATCGCAATCAATCAAGGGAGTTTTCCCAATCAATGGAAGCCTGCTGTTGTGGTTCTGTTATTCAAAGGTGGGGACCCTATCATGACATCCAACTATAGGCCCATCAGTATCTTACCCATAGTATCCAAGGTATTTGAAAAATGGATTGCCAAACAAATCATCAATCATCTCAACAACAGCTCCTTTTCACTGCATCCAATGCAATTTGGATTCAGGGCTAATCACTCAACAGAAACAGCTACATGCTTCTTCGTGGAGAATGTTAAGGCCTCAATGGACAGGGGTGGGGTTGTGGGGGCCGTGTTCCTTGACTTACGGAAAACTTTTGACACTGTTAATCACAACATCTTATTGCAAAAAATACTCAACTTACATTTTTCTATATAATTCACCAACCTCTTTAATTCGTATCTTTCATCCCGCTCCCAATGTGTTCAAATTGAGAACCTTAAGTCTAGTGCACTATGTTTGTCAACTGGAGTACTGCAGGGCTCTGTATTGGCCCCAATCCTGTTTAGTATGTACATAAATGATCTGCCTTCTGTGTGTGGAGAATGTGATGTATTAATGTATGCTAATGATACAGTTGTTTTCAGTCATGGCAAAACCGCAGAAGAGGCTACTACCAAGGTCACTGATGTGTTGGAGAATATTACATCCTGGCTTAACAATAATTGTTTGAAACCAAATATCTCAAAGACAGTGTGTATGTTCTTCTCCAAGGGCCACAGCATCATAACAAAACAAGATGTTTTCTTTTCTGGAAGGAGACTTCAGGTTGTCTCGGAGTACAAGTACTTAGGAGTACATATTGACACAAACCTCAATTTCAAAACCCATATCAAGAAGGTCTGCAATAAAGTAAAGTTCAATCTGTCAAATTACAGATACATTATAAACTTCTTATCATCTGCAGCAGCTAAGCTATACCTTCACTCAATGGTCAATTAACTACAGGGGTCCCTCAGGGCTCTGTTATTGGTCCCCTCCTCTTCTCCTTGTACACAAACTCGCTCGGATCTGTCATTAGCCCGCATGGTTTTTCATACCACTGCTACGCTGACGACCACCAATTAATTCTGTCCTTTCTCCGCTCAGAGACCCAGGTCCACACCACGCCGCTCCTCCGCTCCCTTCACTGGCTTCCGGTAAATGCTAGAATCCACTTCAAGACTATGGTACTTGCGTACCATGCTGCGAATGGATCTGGCCCTTCCTACATCCAGGACATGGTTAAACTGTACACCCCAGCACGTGCACTCCGCTCTGCATCAGCCAAACAGCTCGCTGCACCCGCACTGCGAGGGGGACCCAAGTTCCCATCAGCAAAAACACGTGGGTTTGCTATCCTTGCACCAAAATGGTGGAATGAGCTCCCCATTAAAATCAGGACAGCAGATAGCTTGCACATCTTCCGGGGGGGGACTGAAAACTCATCTCTTTCGACTCCACTTTGATCAATATAATTACTAACAAAGAATTGCTAACAAAGCACTTACAGTGGCAAAAAAGTATTTAGTCAGCCACCAATTGTGCAAGTTCTCCCACTTAAAAAGATGAGAGAGGCTTGTCATTTTCATCCTAGGTATACCTCAACTATGAGAGACCAAATGAGTAAAAAAAAATCCAGAAAATCACATTGACTGATTTTTAAAGAATTTATTTGCAAATGATGGTGGAAAATAAGTATTTGGTCAATAACAAAAGTTAATCTCAATACTTTGTTATATACCCTTTGTTGGCAATGACAGAGGTCAAATGTTTTCTGTAAGTCTTCACAAGGTTTTCACACACTGTTGCTGGTATTTTGGCCCATTCCTCCATGCAGATCTCCTCTAGAGCAGTGATGTTTTGGGGCTGTCGCTGGGCAACACGGACTTTCAACTCCCTCCAAAGATTTTTTATGGGGTTGAGATCTGGAGACTGGCTAGGCCACTCCAGGACCTTGAAATGCTTCTTACGAAGCCACTCCTTCGTTGCCCGGGCGGTGTGTTTGGGATCATTGTCATGCTGAAAGACCCAGCCACATTTCATCTTCAATGCCCTTGTTGATGGAAGGAGGTTGTCAAAATCTCACGATACATAGCCCCATTCATTCTTTCCTTTACACGGATCAGTCGTCCTGGTCCCTTTGCAGAAAAACAGCCCCAAAGCATGATGTTTCCACCCCCATGTTTCACAGTAGGTATGGTGTTCTTTGGATGCAACTCAGCATTCTTTCTCCTCCAAACACGTCTAGTTGAGTTTTTACCCAAAAGTTATATTTTGGTTTCATCTGACCATATGACATTCTCCCAATCCTCTTCTGGATCATCTAAATGCTCTCTAGCAAACTTCAGACGGGCCTGGACATGTACTGGCTTAAGCAGGGGGACACGTCTGGCACTGCAGGATTTGAGTCCCTGGCGGCGTAGTGTGTTACTGATGGTAGCCTTTGTTACTTTGGTCCCAGCTCTCTGCAGGTCATTGACTACAGATGGAGCCCTGAATTTTGGACTCCAGCTTACAGCTTCCTGCCTACGGCCTGCCAAAGACCAGTATAGAGGAATGTTAAGCCCTCCCACTATTTTCCAACAGGGCGTTGCCAGATTTTCAATTTCAGCTTTTAACCAGGAGATGGCGCTTCATTCACAAATACAGAAAGACAAGTTTCATGGACTTTCAGTTGTGTTTTGAAGAGCATTTAAACACATCAATATTTTAGATCAACTAAAGTATATCTAATCTTGTAATTCAATAATATATAGTCTTTATATATTAAATAATCATAATTATAATGTAAATGTTTACATTACACTTCTTTATTTGTTATGCTCATACTTTAACCTTTACCATCGTTTGCTTTAATATGCAGTATATTTTTGTGTTTGCTTCCTCCTGCTCCCTTTCGGACACATACTGTATGATTTATTATTATTATTAATATGAAGATATTATTAAGATAAGATAAGATGTTACTTTATTGATTGAACATTTTAGTTTAGAATGTGCTGTCCCACGGTAATTCAGAAGGCTCACAGGTCACATTCCGACCATTATTTAAAACAATAGGTGCTTTCACACCTTCTACAGTTTGATTTGTATAGAGGGAGCTCTGTCAGTTTTCGAATTACCCATTTGCTTTCGGGGAGCCCTATTTTTCAGAGCACATCCTGCTACTAAATATGTCACATGCACGCTCTGTTGAATGGCGCAGCAGCGCGGATGCGATCAATTGCTATAAAAACACTCTTCTACTAATACAGACGGTGTCACTATGCCGGCGGATGTGGCCGTTGTTGAAGCCTCTTCAGGCTCCGCATCGGCAGGCCTCTCCCTCGGTGTGGAGCTGTCAAACTCGACCCTAACGCCGCTTACAGCCGGCCAACTAAAAGTTGTTTTCCGTTCACGTTGTCATTTTTAGACTCCTTCGCTTCTTTGCTTGTGAATCCAAAAGCTGTGACGCTTGGCTGTTTTCGTTTTGCCATATTTTTTTATTACACAGCCAGAGTTAAAAACATATCAATATGAACATTTCAAATACCGCGCCGGCATCACCGCCATAATCATAGCAACGTAAGTAAGAATGCAGCGCCGCCACATACAGATGGCAACACCCAGACATATTCACAAATATAAAACAAATATTCAGAAACTGTAATGAACAATAACTATTATTTATTTCAAGAACTGTTATTTACAGAAACTCAACATTTCTAATCTGTGTGACACAAATATGCACGATTGTTTTGGGCTCCCCCTATTTATCTCAAAGTCAGCCTTCAGGGGAGCTCCCTCCCTCTTCGGGGGAGCCAAGCTCTCCCTAGCTCCCCCCCATTTCGAACAGTGTCTGTGGCTGAATGGCCAGCAATTAGGTGCTGCGCATTTGTCATAGGTGATCAGAGCTAACTGCCTGCCGTCAGATTTCATTTAAAAAACAGATCTGATTTTAAGACTATTTCTGCGCTTATAAAGAATGATAAGAATAAGAATAATGCGTATTGAACTGGTTTCATTAATTAGTGAGTTTATTTAATACTAGAACCGCCAATCGGGTCGATTTGTGTGATGTGTGTTGTGTGTGTGCAATGTAACTTTTTTTCAATAAAATATTAAAGTCTCCCAGTCCGTGACTTTTCCTGAAAGTGTGTTATGTAGCACCCTATGTTGTTAAAAATTGCATTCTAATAGCGGGATTTTACAGGTTTAGGTAGGCCTATACAAAAACCTCTGGCGGTTCTAGTGTTAAGGTAATTAGGTACAGAAGAAGCCCTTTTTTATCAGTAACAAATTTAGCAGTTGAACATAAAAGTCAACTAACTGAGGGTCACTTGCAATGACAGTGTTGTGTCTAACTGTAAGCTTGTCACTCAGAGTAACCTACCGTTAATTTAGCTGCTGGAGAAGAAAGATCAAGGGGGGAGGGGGGGAGAGAGCTGTGGTTGATGGGCCATTAGTTGTGTAAATACACAGCTGAGAGCTGCCGTTTCATTCAGACTGTTTAAAAAACTGTAACAACGGACTATTTTTCTTAGCGGATGCATGTCAATTTAAATCAATACATACAACTATTTTTTAAATCAATAAAAGACATTTTCTAAATCCATAAAAGCATTTCAATTAATATTGGGAGTCATGTCGTTACTTTGTTGAGAATTTGGCCGTGTAATAAGCGGGATAATTTGCAGCGACTTGTTCCTTATGGGGAAAATAACACCCGTCATGTGTGTGTAGAGGTGTGTGTGGTTAAAACACTTTCATGAAGTGAAGGAATTTCCTTCTATAAAACAGCTGTGGGCAGCAGTGAGTGTCACGGACATGAATTCATAGATTAAGGCAGACTGGTGCACACACTCTCCTGTCCTGCCAGGCGACACGCCCGTTCTAAGCCGTGTCCCTCACTCCTCACATCCCAAGAATCCCCACAAGTGTATTATGTTGTTACATCGTTTCAGATGTTATGTTTCAGTTGTGCTCTGTCTATGCTCAGTGATGCAAACTTGTCACCTTTCGGCGAAATTTGCCGTTTTGAATCCAAAATAAGTCGTTTGTGTGATTCATGTAGATCTGCAATACAAATATTTTTGGGGTATGGGGGGGGCTGGGACCCGGAGTAATCTGCGGCCGTGAGCTGTTATGTGCCATCATGACACGCATGGTGTTCTTTTTTTATATATTATAATGAAGTACGAGCTGTGTGCTCGAGTCTTCCTGCCTGTTGGCTCTGCTCATGGATGTATAATAAGGCTCTGCTGCTCCGAGATGATGGTCTAGCTTCAGCAGCTACATTACTTACGGGTGCGTTCGTTAATATTAACTGTGCGTCCGGAGTCACTGTGGCACAGACTGGACCGCTGGTGAACAGCTGTTAGAACGGGCTGTTCAGGTGTTCAGAGCAGAGCTCCCTGTCGGAGCGGCAGAGCGTGATGTGAACTGAAAAGTTTTTCTGTGGCAATATTATTTAAGGAATCGTTGAGCTAGCTAGCTAGCATACATTGTCACTATCTGCTAACGTTAGCTTTAGCCTTCTATTTCTAATAGTTTTTTTCATAGGCTATAAACAGAGGTGGTATAAGTATATATATTGTACTTGAGTAAAAGTAGAAGTACTCAGATCTTGTACTTGAGTAAAAGTAGAAGTACTCAGGTCTTGTACTTGAGTAAAAGTAGAAGCACACAGATTTTGTCCTAGAGTAAAAGTAGAAGTACTCAAATCTTGTACTTGAGTAAAAGTAGAAGCACTCAGGTCTTGTACTTGAGTAAAAGTAGAAGCACACAGATCTTGTACTAGAGTAAAAGTAGAAGTACTCAGGTCTTGTACTTGAGTAAAAGTAGAAGTACTCAGATCTTGTACTTGACTAAAAGTAATTGTCCCAGAGTGTAGGAAAACTCTGTTACAGTAAAAGTCCTGCATTCAAAATGTTCCTCAAGTAAAAGTAGAAAAGTATTATCATCAAAATATAGTGAAAGTAGCGACAGTAAAAGTAGTCATTGTGCAGATTGGTCCATTTCAGAATAATAGATATGATATGTTTTATAATGATTGATCATGAAAGTGTTCTCAAAGCTGCTAAAGGTGCAGCTAGTTTGAATGACTTTGTATACTGCAGGGTAGCTTGTGGATTTACTCCAGGTAGAACTAAAGTCTGATTTAACACTTGATTATATTTCACTTAATTAATCCAGATCTGTGAAGTAACTAAAGGTATTAAATACATGTAGTGGAGTCAAAGTACACCATGTACCTCTGAACTGTAGTGGAGTAGAAGAACAAAGTAGCAAAACATTGAAATATTTAAATAAAGTACAAGTATCTCAAAATTGTGCCCAAGTATAGTACTTGTTGAGTTTATGAACTTAGTTACTTTACACCATGTGGCTATAAAGATAAAAAGACTTAAGCCTTGCACAGAGGCATGAAAATACATTTTCAAAATGCTCAACAGTGCTGCCAAAATTATAAACTGACTGCTCCACAATTTAAAATAAATGCTTTTATATATTTCTATTAGATGTGACTCTTTGGCGTTTCTGTTATTATTAACACTGCTGCTTTAGTTGTTCTGACTGCTAAAATCCTCCGTCATTCCGTGGGGTGGGGGAGCCGGGGGCTCGGATCCTTGTCACCTTTTTCATACCTGATGAGTTTGCATCCCTGTATGTTAAAAAGCCTCAGTCACCTTAATTCATGTAATAAAAACATCTCAGGTCAGTAACACTCAAAGCTAAATGTGCAATACCATGTTCAGCTATGTTACTATTTATAATGTTATTGTTTTTACATCAGAAGATGTACATATTGAAATGATTTCTTAACTTACAGTAGGCTATTTTTTACAATGTGTGTTGGAAGGATTTATTAAATTACAATGAATATTGTCATTGTTGAAGGCTTTTAGAGAAGGGTGAACTATAAGCCTGAATTACATAACATTTTATACCTAAAAACATAAAAGCCACAATAAATAAGTCACAATTATTGTAGTTATTTTTACCTCCCGTATTGCTTTCAACCCACCAGCTTTTATGGTGTTGTTACGTCACTAACTGTAAGCTTGTCACATACAGTCTATGGTCACTCAGAGTAACCTACTGTTAATTTAGCTGCTGGAGAAGAAAGATCAGGGGGGGAGGGGGGGAGAGAGCTGTGGTTGATGGGCCATTAGTTGTGTAAATACACAGCTGAGAGCTGCCGTTTCATTCAGACTGTTTAAAAAACTGTAACAACGGACTATTTTTCTTAGCGGATGCATGTGAATTTAAATCAATACATACAACTATTTTCTAAATCCATAAAAGCATTTCAATTAATATTGGGAGTCATGTCGTTACTTTGTTGAGAATGTGGCCATGTAATAAGCGGGATAATTTGCAGCGACTTGTTCTTTATGGGGAAAATAACACCCTTCATCCAGATGAGGATCCCTCCGCTACACTTTGGGATCCTGATCGACCGACGAAACTCCATTAAAATATACATATTTTTGGTGAATTACTGAGTTTAGGCACGTTAATAACGTTTTAATGAAGTTGAATACAGTATATTCATATGTGTCAGTGATTTCATGTCAATTCAGCGAACATAAACATAAATGATCGTGGTGAAGATGATGATTAAATTAGGATTAAAAATCGAGAGCCGGGCTGCATTTCCTCCCGTTCGTTTTTTTCGAATAACAAAATTATTTTGTTAAATAACAACATGGTGATGTTTTGTAAATGATTACATGTCTCTTATTTAGCACAGTTGTATGATATCCGTGACATATGGATCTTAACAAAGTTCCGCTGTACATCCAGCATACTGTATCTCACTTTATTTCACATGAGCTCCAGTGTGGAAACCCACTGCACCCCCTGGTGGATCAATGATCCATTGCAGCTGGCTTCATTATAAATTACATTTATCTATCACGGGGGCGGTCTCAAGTCAAGCTGGAGGTTTTCCCTTGAGCGAGGGCAGATCACGTACCAATCACGGCCCTCGCGTTTCAAACTGTCTGAAATGAATTGCTAAGTCTGTATATACCCTTTGTTGGCAATAACAGAGGTCAAACGTTTTCTGTAAGTCTTCACAAGGTTTTCACACACTGTTGCTGGTATTTTGGCCCATTCCTCCATGCAGATCTCCTCTAGAGCAGTGATCTTTTGGGGCTGTCGCTGGGCAACACAGACTTTCAACTCCCTCCAAAGATTTTCTATGGGGTTGAGATCTGGAGACTGGCTAGGCCACTCCAGGACCTTGAAATGCTTCTTACGAAGCCACTCCTTCGTTGCCCGGGCGGTGTGTTTGGGATCATTGTCATGCTGAAAGACCCAGCCACGTTTCATCTTCAATGCCCTTGCTGATGGAAGGAGGTTGTCACTCAAAATCTCACGATACATGGCCCCATTCATTCTTTCCTTTACACGGATCAGTCGTCCTGGTCCCTTTGCAGAAAAACAGCCCCAAAGCATGATGTTTCCACCCCCATGTTTCACAGTAGGTATGGTGTTCTTTGGATGCAACTCAGCATTCTTTCTCCTCCAAACACGTCTAGTTGAGTTTTCACCAAAAAGTTATATTTTGGTTTCATCTGACCATATGCCATTCTCCCAATCCTCTTCTGGATCATCTAAATGCTCTCTAGCAAACTTCAGACAGGCCTGGACATGTACTGGCTTAAAGTCCATGAAATATCCAAAATAAACGTTATTCTGTGTTAATAGATCTCTTCATCACTTTCCACTGTTTCATTTGACATATCAACATCAACGATTCTTTCCATAAATACCCCCCAAATAACATGAAATGTGTGCCACTTTCCCGTGTTATTCCGCTCCGGTAGCGAAAAGCTTGCCAGCCATTAACCCAGCTGTGTGACGTCACACGTGGCAAACACCAGCCTCGTCTGGATTGTTTGTTTTGTATCCTTCCGCTATTTTCGCTCAACATATGTGTAACCGGACCTCGCTAAACTTTTTTTATCTAACAATTCATGATGGGGAAGCGATGTGTAGTTGTGAGCTGTGAATGTTTCCTGATTGCTATAAACATTGATCATAGGTGCTGGAAGATTGTGCACAAAACTCGGGTCAGAATTAAGTTACTACAGGTGTTATGCCAGCTTGAGCTAAATGTCACCAGAGTACAGTGAACTTGCCTAGTGACTGAAATATATAAAAGTTGAAGTGAAATAAGTAAGGCCAAAAATGAATTACGTCTGAATATCTTTATTATTTTTACCACTTTTAATTATTTGTGGGCTCGCACATATACCAAAATAGACTAATGTACACTGCAATAAAGATCAAATGTTACAAGTGAAAAATTAACAAAAGAACCCTTTTTTATTTATCAAACAGTAAATTAATACAATCTTACAAACTTGTGATTTGGAAAATGTTGTTATATTTACATGTTTCTTTGGAAAAATAATATTGTAAATGATATACTTTGTAAATTATTTACATCATGCGAAACCATTTTAACCAGTTCAGCTGCATGACTTATGTCAAATTACAGATTTGGCCATTGAAATCCCTGATAGTGGCCTCCCGGTTCAGGGTAAGTCTTCCGTATCTCGGTTACAGCACATGCAGGCAGCGGGACTCTGATTTTTGGGCCGAGTACACCCCAGCACCAACATACAAACTGTCGATAAGCTGTATATCGATACTTCCTAATGAAAAAAAAGTATACAGATTATAAATATATTTGGAGAAAAATAAAATGTTATGTAGTACTATAGCAATGGTTACAAATTGGCTTATAACATGATATTTGTATTTTACTTGTACAAAATAAATATGAGGTTGTACATGACTGCTTGACAGAATCATAGACCTCTTATATATTTCCTCACATGTGTAGTTGTTTCTTTTCCCAAGCATACATTGAACTTGCATACACAGAAAAAATAAAAGCCAAGCTGTTTTTGACTGCTTGAAAGAGTTTAATGGTATCTTTAAAAGTGTACCATATCTGTAGCGAATAAAAGTATTATATGAAAGCAAAGCTGCAATAGGCAGTTGGGTCAATCAATATTTACTTACTGGTGTAGTGGGCCATCAACTGCTCTGTGTTGTTGTTTGTATTGAAGATACGCTATTTTCAGTGTCCAAACACTGAGACAGCCTTCTCTAAAGCCTGGGTGGCTAATAATGCACCTTGGTTTCTCGTCGGTGTCTTCTATCTGGCAGAGTCCTGCACGGGTATGAATTTCAAGACCCGCTCCCGCCCCGCACCCGTGACGTGCAATACCGAACCCGCCCCGCTACCCGCACATATTGCCAATTAGTTCCGCAACCCGACCCGACCCGCCGGCACAAGATCCGCAACCCGACCCGAACCCGCATATATATAAGCAGTGAAAACGTGCAATTATTAACACACGCAGTTGCATATTTGGCTCAAAAAGCCTGGGATGTTGGTTATTTTCTCCATCTAGGATGACACCAAAAGCCTCCCAGACGTTGGATTTTGCTCTTGAGGAAGAGTTATTGAAAATGCTGTATTCTCCGCTATAGAGAGCTTCACCTCAGCCAATCAGAATGTGGTGCGCTCAGCAGCAGATAGATGCACTGCAGAGGTTATGATTATGCTCGGTCCCGCGGAGGAGAGGTCTGAGGATTTAAACATTAAACAAAATTATTATTGTTTAAATATATTTATTATGCAACACCCGCAACCCGACCCGCATCATCTTTGTTTTACCCAGAAGCGAACCCGGAAAAAAGCGTTTGAAAAAATACCACCCGCAAATCACCTTTTTTGCGGGTCACCCGTCGGGTACCCGCGGATACCCGACCCGATACAGGACTATGCTATCTGCTCAGTAGGTTGCAAACTGTCTATTTGTTCCATCACCTGCCAGATCTCTCTGCAGCATACACATTCATCTGCAGTGGGCATGCTTTCACAGCATTGACATGTACACCTGAATATTGTACATAACATTAAAAAAAAACAATATCTGCCGGACGTGTGAGGAACAGATGACAAATTAAGATCGACATTTAGTGCAGGTCAAATTAAATAAAACAGAATTTACCATTCAGTATTGCCGACTCGAGTCTTGCCGGCTGCGGAATCCGCTTCTCTTTCACAAGTTTCTGCCTCGTTGTTCGATTGCCGGGCAGGAGGCTCGTACTGATAAGGCAAGATGCCTTGAAGTGAAAGGCTAGCTGGTTTACTCTCTACTTCTGTAACTGAATCCAGATAACCCACCGAATCTGAGCTTGAATGATCGCTGTCGCTGGCTGAAGTTGTCGCGTTGCTTGCCATTTGGACTGATTTGATCAAATGGCAATATTTGCCACGTGTGACGTCACCGCTCGTTCGGGAGTGATCGGGGGCGTACTCGGCAAACTTCGGAACCAACATCGTTTTTTACGTATATGTCATTTAATTATGACCAAACTTTAAACATTTATATTTATTTTTAATCTGGTGATATCTAAACTACATGTTAAAAAACACCTGTATTAGATGCGTTACATGGCCTTTAAGCAGGGGGACACGTCTGGCACTGCAGGATTTGAGTCCCTGGCGGCGTAGTGTGTTACTGATGGTAGCCTTTGTTACTTTGGTCCCAGCTCTCTGCATGTCATTGAGTAGGTCCCCCCGTGTGGTTCTGGGATTTTCACTCACCGTTCTTGTGATCATTTTGACCCCACGGGGTGAGATCTTGCGTGGATCCCCAGATCGAGGGAGATTATCAGTGGTCTTGTATGTCTTCCATTTTCTAATAATTGCTCCCACAGTTGATTTCTTCACACCAAGCTGCTTACCTATTGCAGATTCAGTCTTCCCAGCCTGGTGCAGGTCTACAATTTTGTTTCTGGTGTCCTTTGACAGCTCTTTGGTCTTGGCCATAGTGGAGTTTGGAGTGTGACTGTTTGAGGTTGTGGACAGGTGTCTTTTATACTGATAACGAGTTCAAACAGGTGCCATTAATACAGTTAACGAGTGGAGGACAGAGGAGGCTCTTAAAGAAGAAGTTACAGGTCTGTGAGAGCCATAAATTTGGTTTGTTTGTAGGTGACCAAATACTTATTTTTACCGAGGAATTTACCAATTAATTAATTAAAAATCCTACAATGTGATTTCCTGGATTCTTTCCCCCCATTCTGAATCTCATAGTTGAAGTGTACCTAGGATGAACATTACAGGCCTCTCTCCTCTTTTTAAGTGGGAGAACTTGCACAATTGGTGGCTGACTAAATACTTTTTTGCCCCACTTTATGTACAATGGTATAACAATGTATTGGTATTTTTATTATTGCTTTTAGGATGTCTATCACCATCTGGCAAATGGACTATTGATGACAACTAGCCTTTTTGCTAATTCGAGTACTTTTACATGTTTTTAATATGTTGATTAATGTACACTGTCCCTTGTTTTAAATAAATAAATTACATTCTTGCGAACTCCTCCTTGGGGAATGATCGGAAAAATTCCAATCCAGGACAAGTTAAGCGCATATCCAATATCATGCTACATTGAGAAGGAATAGTCCTTCGCTCGAACGGGGAACTCGTAGGCGGAGAATGTAGAATTTTTGACCATTTATATGCCAGATAAGCTACTGAGACCTGCCTGTCTGCCTGGCACATCAACTCACACACACGCACGCACGCACGCACGCACGCACGCACGCACGCACGCACGCACGCACACACACACACACACACACACACACACACAATGATTTACTGTTAGAGCCTGCTTTCTGTTACGGCCCTTCCACACATCAGCGTTAAAAAAATCTTCCAACGCTTCTGCCCATTCACTTTGAATGGGGTGACGTCACGTTGCCTCGCTTTTCGCCGAACTGCATTGTGGGGGAGCAAAGCGAAGATTTCAAGGATTTCCAGGATTGTTATTATTATTATTGTAAATTACCTTTAATATGTCTAACTATATTTAAAATGAGTTACCTTTTAGAGAAGTGACTGTATTTGTATGCCAATATTTTCCTCCTTTAACGGAGCAGCGTAAACACTTGACATACATATATAATGACGGATAGATGACGAATAAATTAACATATACTAAATAGTAGGGATGTAACGATACCAAAAACTCACGGTACGATAATATCGCGATAAAAACTCCACGGTACGATATTTATTAAATCATAAATCTGATTTGTACAGCATTTTAGTAGGATAGTAGTATTTTAAAGTGCCAACAATTTAATAACCAGACCGAGACCACATCACTCCCATCCTCGAGAACCTCCACTGGCTCCCCGTCCGTCAAAGAATCCACTTCAAAGTCCTCCTCATTACTCACAAAGCCCTCAACAATCAGGCCCCCCCCTACCTCACAGACCTGCTGCACCACCACACCCCTTCCCGCTGCCTCCGCTCATCAGAAGCCAACCTCCTATCCATCCCCACCCGCACCAATCACCGGATCTGGGGGGACAGAGCCTTCTCCGTCGCTGCCCCCTCCCTCTGGAACTCACTCCCACAACCCATCAGAGACTGCACCGACCTCACCACCTTCAAAAAACTCACAAAAACACACCTCTTCAATCTGGCTTTTAATGTGGGATTGTTTTTGTATTATTTGACTTTAACTTTAACGTTATATTTATTTGTTGTTCCTTTCTTCTCTTTTCTTTTCTCTTCACTATTATCTGTAAAGCGTCTTTGAGCACCTGTAAAAGCGCTAACAAATTAAATCTATTATTATTATTATTATTATTATTATAATAATCAGAACCTGCAATAGAATAAATCAAGTTTCACTTTAATTTTTCAAGTAACTCAACTCTAACTCACTAACTCACTCACTCAGCATCATCAAGGTTATCTTTTAGGAATATAAGCATGTCCACATTTCCAGGTAGAAGCTGGGATGTTTGGTCGTTTACAATATCCCCTGCTTTGGAAACAACTCTCTTGCTTGGTACTGATGTTGCTGGGACAGAGAGATATGCTTTGGCCATGGGTGACAGCAGTGGGTAAAACTGTGCATTGTCTCTCCACCACTTCAAAAACAATACAGTTTTTGCCAAGAAGGTGAGGCTTATTGACAGGGCGAGATATAAATATACTGTTGGTACTTGTCTATGTCTCTAGGTATGTACATAACCCCTCTAAATACGATGTCCTTTTGTGTTATCTGTTGTTTTATGTTCATGTTGTAACCTACTTGTTGCCATGTTGGACAGGTTTCCCTTGAAAAAGAGATTGATGACCTCAATGGGTTAGGGTTATCTGGTTCAATAAAGGTTTAAAAAAAAAAAAGATTTAAAAACAATTAACGACGGTATTGAGACATCTATTTACCGCAATATTCGATATATCGTTACATCCCTACTAAATAGTTACATTGGGTTTTTAGCACCTGGCTGATAAGTGCACAAGCTCTTACGTCGGTAATGATTGTATACAAGTCTGAGCGTCAATGTACAAGTCGAGTCTGAGTCATCATTGGCGACAAATTCACGAGTCAGAGTCCGGGTCATCGTGGGCTAAAACATCACGAGTCAGAGCCATCGTGCGTGAGAATTCACGAGTCCGAGTCCGCGTCAATCAGTGCGTGAGTCCGATTCGAGTCACGAGTCCCGAAAATCGGCACTCAAATCCGACTCGAGTCCGAGTCCAAGACTCGAGTACTCCATCTCTGCGTCTTATAGGCTAATACTTTAAGTGTGTACTCCTCAGCATGAATTTGATTTATGGTTTCTTTTTTTTTTCTTTTTTTTTTTTAGATAAACCTAATCAATGCATTTTCTGTTTATTTTTTAAACTGTAGAATGTGCTCTTGTGTTTCATTGTTGGTCTTTAGCCAGATTATGTTTGATGACAGGCAGGATTACTATAAATTAATCAGGTTAGAGTGTTTGAATATATTGCGTTATTGTGTTTTTCTCTCTTTTTGCATTTATAGATTTACTAGGCTTAAGTTAAACTTGTATCTACCCCAGCACTAATTGAGTGAAGGTCATTGGCTGTCAGTCTTGTTTTGTCCCTATTTCCCTACAGCTTAATTGCACCTAATCTCTAAGTGAAATGGTCTGAGGCATTCTATAAACCACACACAAGCTCGCACTTGCATTCTCTCTCACACACGCACGCACACACGCACACACATCTTAACCTTGCATTCCTGGGCTTAACAGTCTCAGTACAGATGACGTGCAGTTGTGGAGGAGACCTTCACCCTTAAAGACTTTATTTTTAGAGCCCACGGAGATGTTTGTTAAATGGAGGTGGGAGCTAGGTTAGGGGGAAGATTTAGTGTGATAAGTGGCTAAAAAACTATGTATGGTAAATGCTCCTTTGTTCATTGCACACATACAGTAGCCATGCATGAGGAAAGATACTTGCTTATCTTACAGGAACACCAATATTTTAATGAAAATAATAATACACGTGTTATAGTTAAATAAGGCAGGTTGCATTGGTTCTTATTACTAAAGTTTATTTAATTATTTCAATACCATCCAGCCCCCGCTCCTGGGAGACAAGCTGCAGCTCTCGGGGGTGGATCACCACCTCACCTCCTGGATCCTGGACTACCTCACCAACCGTCCACAGTACGTGAGGACCAGGGAGTGTCAATCATGCCCCTTTCACACCAACTCGGTTCCCTTTCCAGCTCCGTGCTAATGCTCTTCTGGTTCGGAACCGGTTTTTATTTTCAGCCCCAGTTTTGTTCACACCGCCCAGAGCCCGACTGGTGCTGTTGCTGCTGCATCATGACGTCACCGTTTACGTCGCTGATTTTCTCCCCAACGGCGTCGGGTCGATGATCGTGTTGCTTTTTAATCATACGAAGCCAGATTAAATGAAATAAGTACTTCTCAACCCTTATACTTTTCTCCAGAGTGCCGTGGTTCATTGTTTATTAATGTGTTTCAGCGGCATTTACTGACCGCTGTAGTGCTGCCTGCTGTAGTGCTGCCTGCTGTAGTGCTGCCTGCTGCAGTGCTGCCCGCTGTTTGGCATCACAACGCTGTTATGAAAGTTTCTCTGGTATAAAATGGGTGATGTTAGCATAGCAACCGAAGCTAAACTGACTATCTTGACTACTTGTTGCTATCCTAATGTGGCATAAGCCGTTTTCCGCAGGCACATTTTACCGGCATATTTTTCATTATGATTCTACTTGTGATAGTCCGACATGACAACTTGTGCAGCCCATGTATTGATTCCATCCGATAGCTGCTATAATACAAAACAAAACGTCTGCCTGCTCTCCACAATGATCAATGACAGCGCACGGATGGTCAAAGTAAGGTACAAACAAGTGTGTGGTTGCGTTCTAGTCACTTTGGTCAGCGCTACTGCTTGTTACAACCTGGTTACAACTTTCATTTGCCGCACTCGCTATAAACTGTTATTGCTCAGGTTGATCCCGCCACTGCCCCCGCCTCCGACGTAGGCGTGACATATGCGGTTCTTGCTTCTAGACCAAACATTTTTTGGTGCTTGGTAAGCACCGGTTTTCGGTGCTTGGTAAGCACCGGTTTTCGGTGCTTAGAGCCGGCTCCGCTGTGGTGTGAACAGGACAAATCGGTGCTTATCAGGCTCTAGGTCCGAACCGGCCCTGGAACCGCATTGGTGTGAAAGGGGCATCAGACACCATCATCAGCAGTACGGGGGCTGGCACTGTTTCTCTTCACCCTCTACACTGCAGACTTCACTCACAACACTGCAACCTGTCACCTGCAGAAGTTCTCTGACGACTCCGCCATCGTTGGCCTCATCTCCAACAAGGACGACAGGAAGTACAGGGACCTGACGCAGGACTTCACCTTCTGGTGCCAGAGGAACCACCTCCAGCTCAACGCAGGGAAGACTGGTGGTGGATTTCAGACGGCGCCAACACTCCCCTGACACCAGTGAACATCCAGGGAGCAGACATTGAGATTGTGAAATCTTACAAATACCTGGGCGTTCATCTGAACTATAAACTGGACTGGACGGATAATTCTGCTGCTCTGTACAAGAAGGGACAGAGCAGACTCTTTCTGCTGAGGAGACTGAGGTATTTCAGGGTGCAGGGGGTACTCCTTCAGACATTTTGTGACTCTGTTGTGGCATTAGCCATTTTTCTATGGTGTGGTCTGCTGGGACAGCAGAATCTCGGCTGCTGACAGGAAGAGACTGAACAGACTGGTAAAGAAGGCCAGCTCTGTCATGGGGAGTGCTCTGGACACTGGTTGTGGGAGATAGGAGAATGGCAGCCAAGCTGTCCTCCCTGCTGGACAATGTGCCCCACCCCCTCCAGGACACCCAGTCCTCACTGTGCAGCTCCTTCAGCGATAGGCTGCTGCACCCCCGCTGTCTCACGGAGAGATACCTCAGGTCCTTCCTTCCTGCAGCGGTCAGACTATACAACCAGCACAGCCCCTAGTAGACCCCCACACACACACCACAACACAGACTATAACACCCCTTGGTGTTAAATACCAACCAACTATTTGCAATATGTGCTATATTTGCAATATATATATATCTATGTCATTAATAACTGTGTAATATATACCTGGCTACTAAATCCTTAGAACTGTTACAAGATGTGTATTGTGTAACTTGCTGCTGTTAAATACCATCCAACTATGTGCAATATGTGATATATGTGCAATATATATATATATATATATATATAGATATATATATATATATATATATATAGATATATATATATATATATATATATATATATATACAGTGGGGCAAAAAAGTATTTAGTCAGCCACCAATTGTGCAAGTTCTCCCACTTAAAAATATGAGAGGCCTCTAATTTTCATCCTAGGTGCACTTCAACTATGAGAGACAGAATGGGGGGAAAGAATCCAGGAAATCACATTGTAGGATTTTTAATTAATTGGTAAATTCCTCGGTAAAATAAGTATTTGGTCACCTGCAAACAAACAAGATTTCTGGCTCTCACAGACCTGTAACTTCTTCTTTAAGAGCCTCCTCTGTCCTCCACTTGTTAACTGTATTAATTTCACCTGTTTGAATTCGTTATCAGTATAAAAGACACCTGTCCACAACCTCAAACAGTCACACTCCAAACTCCACTATGGCCAAGACCAAAGAGCTGTCAAAGGACAACAGCAACACAATTGTAGACCTGCACCAGGCTGGGAAGACTGAATCTGCAATAGGTAAGCAGCTTGGTGTGAAGAAATCAACTGTGGGAGCAATTATTAGAAAATGGAAGACATACAAGACCACTGATAATCTCCCTCGATTTGGGGCTCCATGCAAGATCTCACCCCGTGGGGTCAAAATGATCACAAGAACAGTGAGCAAAAATCCCAGAACCACACGGGGGGACCTAGTCAATGACCTGCAGAGAGCTGGGACCAAAGTAACAAAGGCTACCATCAGTAACACACTACGCCGCCAGGGACTCAAATCCTGCAGTGCCAGACGTGTCCCCCTGCTTAAGCCAGTACATGTCCAGGCCCGTCTGAAGTTTGCTCGAGAGCATTTAGATGATCCAGAAGAGGATTGGGAGAATGTCATATGGTCAGATGAAATCAAAATAGAACTGTTTGGTAAAAACTAGGGATGCACCGAATATTCGGCCGCCGAAAATGATTGGCCGAAAATGGTTGGCCGAAAATGGTTGGCCGAAAATGGTTAAAAAGGCCCTTTCGGCCGAAAGAGTTCTAGCACCGGAAAAATATCACAGAATGTCAGAGAACAGGGTTACGTTGGTAAACTAACGTGTTGTTGTGATGACGTAATCAAAACGCGGCGACAAGCACGTTGCGCGACCATGCTCGCGGCTGGCTTACAGCCAACATGTCTGCCGCTTGGAGATATTTAAAAATATCAGAGAAAGAGGCGCGGATTGCGATTTGTAAAACGTGTTCAGCTGACATTTCTCGAGGGGGTGTAACTGCAAAGACTTTCACCACTTCGGGATTACTCCACCACTTGAAATCAAAACACCCGGACAAATATGCGGAGTAAGATCAAATCACAAGCACTGACAGCGAGAGACTGTTCAGCGCTGCCTCTCATGTGCTTGATGAGAAGAGGAACAGACTTATGGCTGATAAAGCAGAGAAGCTAATGTTCATTAAAAAGAACCTCCCACTTTTCCTTAATAAGTAGACAAGGCTGGCTTATCATAAGCTTATCTAGTTCTACATGTCTACTCTATACCCACTTTCCTGAACAATTTTCATTGTGAGTTATAATTCACCATCTCAGGTTATCATTAGGGGGAAATGACAGCAGCACAGTGTTCAATATATTGTACTTGCGGTATCGAAATGATACAATGTTGTTTACATTGCTCATGAGGACAGACCACCTTATTTGCAGATTCTTGAAATTGTAATTTAATTTGTAATTGATTGTGGATTTTGTATCCAGTTTTCACTTTATGTATCTTTATACAATGTTTACTACTTTGATTATGAGGACAGACAGCCTTATTTACAGATTCTTGAAATTCAATTGTAATTTCATTTGTAAATAGTTACATTCATGTGGATTTATCCAGTTTGCACATTTGTATGCATGCACTTATAGGTGCATTTGTTGTTGTTGAAGGCCTGGCTGTTACAGTCTTTATTTACACTATTTTGTTGTAGGCCTACTGGCCTAGATGTTTATGCAGTTTTAAAGCACCTTGGCTTTGTTCTGAATGCACTTTGTTGTAGTTATCCTACAGAGAAAAGAAAATGCACTTGACTTGGAATTAATGTACTATATGCATTCAAAAGTACTGAATACATGTTTTATGGACCCATAATAGTGATTATTATTTAAGTTAAGTTTTGCCATAATCATTTATTTTTCCATAATCAGGCAGCTGAAAAACATTGGTAAAAAATGTATACATTATATATATTTCTATTAATCATTGTCGGGCATTCGGTTTTCGGCCAACTGTTTCCTATTTTCGGTATCGGTTTCGGCCAAGAATTTCCCATTCGGTGCACCCCTAGTAAAAACTCAACTAGACGTGTTTGGAGGAGAAAGAATGCTGAGTTGCATCCAAAGAACACCATACCTACTGTGAAACATGGGGGTGGAAACATCATGTTTTGGGGCTGTTTTTCTGCAAAGGGACCAGGACGACTGATCCGTGTAAAGGAAAGAATGAATGGGGCCATGTATCGTGAGATTTCGAGTGACAACCTCCTTCCATCAGCAAGGGCATTGAAGATGAAACGTGGCTGGGTCTTTCAGCATGACAATGATCCCAAACACACCGCCCGGGCAATGAAGGAGTGGCTTCGTAAGAAGCATTTCAAGGTCCTGGAGTGGCCTAGCCAGTCTCCAGATCTCAACCCCATAGAAAATCTTTGGAGGGAGCTGAAAGTCTGTGTTGCCCAGCGACAGCCCCAAAACATCACTGCTCTAGAGGAGATCTGCATGGAGGAATGGGCCAAAATACCAGCAACAGTGTGTGAAAACCTTGTGAAGACTGAGAGAAAACGTTTGACCTCTGTCATTGCCAACAAAGGGTATATAACAAAGTATTGAGATGAACTTTTGTTATTGACCAAATACTTATTTTCCACCATAATTTGCAGATAACTTCTTTAAAAATCAGACAATGTGATTTTCTGGATTTCTTTTTTCTCATTTTGTCTCTCATAGTTGAGGTATACCTAGGATGACAATTACAGGCCTCTCTCATCTTTCTAAGTGGGAGAACTTGCACAATTGGTGGCTGACTAAATACTTTTTTGCCCCACTGTATATGCCGCTAAAACTGTGCCATTTATACCTGGCTGCTAAATCCTAAGAACTGTTACAGGATGTGTATTTTGAAAATTATGTAACTTTTTATTTATTTATTTGTTATTGTATTTTTTATTATATCATAACTTAGTACTTTTTAATGCATGTAACATATGTAACATGTGTTACATGCATTAAAAAGCTGTCTGTGGCTCTTTTTTCTGCTGTAATTACATACATTTCCCCCCTGGGGGACTAATAAAGGTATTCTGATTCTGATTCTGAAATACTAAATAATTTGTCAGATAAAATCTCAGAATAGTAACTCTATATGCAACCAGATTAACACAAGCAAGATAACATGGTTGATGAATGAACAATGCCATAATGAAAGCATTAATACAAATATTAGAGAACACTAGGACTGCCACCCTATTGTACTTCTATACGGCTAAACTAAAGTTAAAGAGTATCTTGCAGGTTGGTTTTTTTTCTACATGTATGCTTAAACTTGCTTGAAAATTACAAGCAGAGGGAAAGGAGCAATTTTAAGCTCTGCTCTTAAAAACGGCTTTTTTTTAAGGTCATACGTCAAACGCGTCATATTACATAACAAAGGGGAAAAATCTCTGCTCTCTGACCGCGGGTATAGTTAGTAGTTGCGTTGAGTTGAGCTGTTGTGTTTTAGTGAGCTGGTATTTTTCGGTAGTTTTACATTGTATTTCACTATTTGTAATCATGGTGCAGTATTGTGTTTGTGCAGGTTGCACAAATACCAGCCTGTCAGGACATCGAGTCCAAAGTAAAAAGGACCGGAGCTAGCGTTCGTTCCTGGGTGCGTTGTGCATCCACCTCCCTGCAGCACATACTCTCCACAGCTTTATCAGGAAACCGTATTACTTCTCTCTCCCCCCCCTTCGCTGCTCTCTCTTTCTCCCCTCCGGTACACGGCACCGTAAGACGTAGTGTGGAGTTCCATTAGGTAACGCTGTGGTGGCTGTACTGCTCCAGCCGTCTCCTTTGTGTTTGTTTGTTTCCCCCAGTCTGTGTTGTTTGTGTGTGCGTGGTGGCTGTGTCTTCTGTGTCGAAACTAGCATTGGGATCCATGTTTATTAATACGTTACACCGGCCGCTCTCCCCCTTGTTTCCCCCATGTTACGTCACATGCGGGAGGTCACGTGCCGAGGCTTTTTTATGCGGAAGTGAACATTTCTTACAAAAACGACGCCAGATGTCACTTTAGTGTATATTTCTGTATATTTTTTTGAAAATCTAGTGTATTCATCATTTTCCTACACATTTATTCACAGGTGTCTTTAACCTGGAAATTGCTCTTTAAATAAAAAAATACTTTTATCTTGTTATAATATAAAAAAAGAGCACTGAAGAACTGTTTCACCCTGTGTTCACTTCACCCATTCTCTTTTCATCAGGATGACCACGAGAGTGGATCTAGCTCCACCAGTCGCAGTGTCTCAGACAGCTCCAAGGCTGTGGCCAAGCCCCGCCGCCTTCAGCAGGCGGCCCCCAGCGACCCCGACCTGCCCCCAGGTGAGTAATGGCCCTGGGACCAGTGAAATTATTCCCCCTCCCTGGGCAGGGAGGCAGCTCCCTTATAAATTGTGTTTTTTCTTTTAACCTCTAGGAATGCCAAACAAGTCATTTAAATATATTGGCTTGTTGTAGTTCAATCCCTGAAGAGGCCAGTTTTGCCAATGAGGTAGTACCTGTTTACACTGTAAGAATGCATTTAGGAGGAGCTGTGTAGCACTGCTATTTCAACCAGTAAATCAGCCAGAAAGAGTGTGGGGGATGTCTCTGTAATAAATCACTCAGTGATAGCTCTTATCAACAAGGCCACTTGACCACATGCCTCCTACAGGGCCATGGATTCCTTGCCTGCCCTTTTCTACCACTTCACAGCACCTCAGAGACAATGGCCTTGTTTGTTTCTGGCTGGATAATGGCCTTCAAAAATATTTATGACTATTGGGTATTTTTTCATCATGTAAGTCTGTGTGTCTGTCGACAGATTTTGCCTAAATAGCGTCACAAACCGTGCAAGATGCAGTCACAAAACGTTAAAGATATCTATTTGTAGATCAAAAATAAAGGTAAAGTTTGAATATTTGTTAAAGTGTGAATAGATGCACAATGTCAGCCATTTAATTCAACTACTTAACAAACCTGTTGGGGGGTAAATAGGAAAAAATAAAAGTTCCACAGGCAGGGAAAAGGGTTCGAGAGAAAACTGCTAAGGTGAGAAAGTAGTTGGCAAAGGAGTGATTTAAATATGAAGAAATGGGTTTAAAAGAGAAAAAAAGAAGGAGAAAGAAGGGCGTCTTGAGCTTTAAGAGCTAGGTCACCGTCAACAGTGTGGTTCACTCCAAGAGCCCTCGTATGCGTGAATACAGTTGCAAGAAAAAGTGTGAACCCTTTGGAACTACCTGGATTTTTGCATAAATTGGTCATAAAATGTGTTCTGATCTTCATTTAAGTCACAACAATAGACAAACACAGTCTGCTTAAGCTAAAACCACACAAACAATTACATGTTTTTATGTTTTTATTGAACACACCATGTAAACATTCACAGTGCAGGGTGGAAAAAGTATGTGAACCCTTGGATTTAATAACTGGTTGACCCTCCTTTGGCAGCAATAACCTCAACCAAACGTTTCCTATAGTTGCATATCAGACCTGCACAACGGTCAGGAGGAATTTTGGACCTTTCCTCTTTACAAAACTGTTTCAGTTCAGCAATAATCTTGGGATGTCTGGTGTGAATCGCTCTCTTGAGGTCATGCCACAGCATCTCAATTGGGTTGAGGTCAGGACTCTGACTGGGCCACTCCAGAAGGCGTATTTTCTTCTGTTGAAGCCATTCTGTTGTTGATTTACTTCTGTGCTTTGGGTCATTGTCCTGTTGCATCACCCATCTTCTGTTGAGCTTCAATTGGTGGACAGATGGCCTTAAGTTCTCCAGCAAAATGTCTTGATAAACTTGAGAATTCATTTTTCCGTCGATGATGGCAATCTGTCCAGGCCCTGAGGCAGCAAAGCAGCCCCAAACCATGATGCTCCCTCCACCATACTTCATAGTTGGGATGAGGTTTTGATGTTGGTGTGCTGTGCCTTTTTTTCTCCACACATAGCGTTGCGTGTTCCTTCCAAACAACTCAACTTTGGTTTCATCTGTCCACAGAATATTTTGGAACATCCAGGTGCTCTTTTGCAAACTTCAAACGTGCAGCAATGTTTTTTCTGGACAGCAGTGGCTTCCTCCATTTTATGACCAACTTATGCAGAAATCCAGGTCATTCCAAAGGGTTAACATACTTTTTCTTGCAACTGTATATGAACCTACACGCCCGGCTGCCTGTATCAGGGGAGGATCCATTTCCAGGCTGATGTTATGAGATATTATCTCTCCACAGCTGTTAAAGCAGGGTGCCTTAGATGTGTGTGTGTGTGTGTGTGTGTGTGTGTGTGTGTGTGTGTGTGTGTGTGTGTGTGTGTGTGTGTGTGTGTGTGTGTGTGTGTGTGTGTGTGTGTGTGTGTGTGTGTGTGTGTGTGTGTGTGTGTGTGTGTGTGTGTGTGTGTGTGTGTGTGTGTGTGTGGGTGACTTATTAAAAGGTGGGAATTAACAGGCAGAGGATGTTTGCCTAAGAATAATATAATAATAATAATAATAATAAGTGGAACACATCATTTATTAATCGCCAGGGGGAAATTACTACATCACACACACAGGTTGATATACATGAGCACAAGCACAAACAGAACCACATACAGGATAGGAGAGGGAAAGCGAAGGGGCAGCCAGCGCCCAAATCAACCAAGATCACGGTCACCTGTTAGGGGTAATCCACTTTGTCATGTGTTTTATACATAAATATGTGTCCTAGTTTGCTAAGAGATTCGGAATCTTTCAGGAAAATATATAATCTTTTTCTTCTGATCCACCTATTCAAAAACCTGTCTGGAAATTAGCTAATCAGATTTGGCCACGGCACTTTGTGATGTCACAACTGTTTTTTTTGGTTGGGCAACGACTAGCCACAAACCAACCAAGGTAACCCCTCCCACCTTATGACCTGAATCTCCTCCTAGAGCACCATTATGGTTAATGGCACAAAAGATCATCCACAGTTTCACTCATCGTGAGCATTGTGTAAATATTGCTATAATTATGACTTTACTTTGATAGTATATAATATACAAGACAATAACAAACTATAAAAGGAAAACATAAAACTAAAGCTATTTTTGTGATGTATAACCTCAATTTTTTTCAAACATATTTTAATTTCTATAGGCTAATTGACACACCAAGTCACAAGTCCATCATGTGTAAATCTGAGTGGATGTATTTGATTATATGTAGCTGTTGATTTGGTCCTGGTTCAATATTTGTTATTGTCTACATTGCTTTTATCCTTTTATTTTCTACATTGCTTTTATTCTGTCACCTTTATACTAATTTTTGTCTATACAACTGCTGTAAAGCACTTTGGGCTGCAATTCTTGTATGAAACTTGCTATACAAACATAACGCTTATTTTTTATATTAATATTATTATTATTATTATCAAGGTTGAGTCGAGTTCCAAGATTGCCTTCATTAACATTGCACTGACCTAACTAAACCATCACTGTACTTAAAGAGCAACTTGCAGGTTTTTTTTTTTACTACGTTTATGCTTAACCTTGCCTGAAAATTACAATTACAAATGTTAATGCAGGATTTGATATGTTTTACAAGACATAAGGGCAGGAATTCAGAGGGAAAGGAGCCGTTTTGAGCTCTGCTACTAAAAACTGCTTTTTTTTAACATCATACGTCAAACGCGTCATATTACGTCACATGGGGGAGCAACTTTCTCGGACTCCTTCTCTGCCCAATCCGCGGTAGTAGTTTGTAGTTGGTTTGAGTGGTTTTGATTTAGTGAGCTGGTATTTTTTCGGTCATTTTACATTGCATTTCACCATTTTTAATCATGGTGAGCTTGTGTTGGTGCAGGTTGCACAAACTCCAGCCTGTCAGGACATCGAGTCCACAGTTTCCCTAACAGGAAAAGGACCGGAGCTAGCTTTCGTTCCTGGGTGCGTTGTGTGAGGTGCATCCACCTCCCTGCAGCACATACAGTACTCTCCACAGCTGAAGCCTATAAAACAAAACGTTTATCAGGAAACCGTAGTACATCTCTCTCCCCCCCTTCGCTGCTCTCTCTCTCTCTCCCCCCTTCGCTGCTCTCTCTCTCCCCTCCGGTACACAGCACCGTAAGACGTAGTGTGGAGTTGCATTAGGTAACGCTGTGGTGGCTGTACTGCTCCAGCCGTCTCCTTTATGTTTGTTTGTTTCCCCCTGTCTGTGTTGTTTGTGTGGGCGTGGTGGCTGTCACTCCTGGCTCCCGGCTCAACCTCCACTCACCTGCTGCAATCAGCTGTGCACCCTCCCCGACTACACACCTGCTTTCCATTAAGCCATTTACAACGGCATATCAATGAAGGCTCCACAACCTTTTTCCGCCAGATCGTCAAGTATCAGCCGTATCTCGCGTCTCCCCTCCGGTACACAGCACCGTAAGACGTATTGTGGAGTTGCATTAAGCAACGCGAGATACGGCTGATACTTGCGCATTAGTTTCTGTTATGGATCAGTATCAACAGTCCTGTCAGTAACGTTACTATATTATCAATACTACTTTAGTTATAGCCTGATATATGATAGCTAACTTTACAATGTTGTGATGTGACTGACGTTAGTTAACATTAACTGTAGCTAACGCCGGTCACTCACCAAGACAGCTGCCCTGTTCTCCACTGGTTCTCCACACACCACAGCTCCATTTCTCTCCGATGGCCGTTATTTCTTCTAATCCTTGGCTGCTCCTGGTCTCTTGGACGCCTAACAGGCTCATAATTATAATCATATGCATTCGAATATATATTTTCAACCTCTTCTGTGTCAAAACTAGCATTGTGATCCATGTTTATTCATACGTTAGACCGGCTGCTCTCCCCCATGTTACGTCACACGCGGGAGGTCACGTGCCAAGGCTTTTTTATGCGGAAGTAAAAATGTCTTACTAAAACGACGCCAGATGTCACTGTAGTGTATTTTTCTGTATATTTTTGGGAAAATCTAGTGTATTCATTATTTTCCTACACATTTATTCACTGGTGTCTCTAACCTGCAAGTTGCTCTTTTATGAATTTTATTTTATTAGGGATGGGTCATAAACATAAATAAATAATAGTAATCATTCTGTTGGATCAAAGTCAACTTTTATAATGTGGTTGTTTTATTTCCTTAAATGAATTGTTTAGAGAAGTCCCTGCACATCTTTACACTGGGAAGAGCGGGGGCGCGCGGTACGTGAACTCGACTCGCAGGTGCACACGCCTGGGGCAGAGTACATCTAGACTCAAGAGAGAACTTGATAGAGACCGACTCGAGTCCGAGTCCAGTATTCCAAGTCTGCTAAGTGTAAACTGTGTAGCTTTATTATGTTAAAAAACGAATTAAACAGTTGGTTTGGAATTGCCATTGGAAAAAAATGAGATGAGACCATCTCAGGGCAATGCCCCGTCTTCCTTCTTCGTCAGCATCTATGTCGACAAACCTCTGTGTTGCGCCTGCTCCCCTCCCCTTCAAAACAACCAAAACAAAACACGGCCGACACTAAAAAGCAACCACCAGCAATTATCCAGTCATTTGGCCCTAAGCTCTCACATGCTGAATTAATTTATCCTCCCTGTTCTCCATGTGGTGGAAAATAGTGATGTTAATTCATATGCCATGGGGTTGGTAGTCACACAAAGACCAAACACCAAGTGCTTACACCTTAGGGGACTCTGTGAGTGATTATGGTTACTGCTGCTTGTGGGGGACCAGCGGCCACTGTTTGTGAGAACCGCATTTCTCCGTTTCGGGGATTCCTGCAATGGTCATATTCACTCGGAAGAAAATGTGTTCTGTTTTATATTGGTTCAAAGAGATTTATTGGTGGCACGTCTAACTTTGAGTCTAGTTTTAGCCTGCTACCTAATGGATCAAAGTTATGTTCGAGATCAGCAGTTGCAAAACTGAACCCTCTTGAAGAGCCCCAAAGTGTTTCTTTACATTTACTAAGTAGTGTCTTAACAGTGTGCCCAAATGCTTTCTTGACAACCTAGGTCTTTTATTTTAACATTATATCACCCGCAACATCATATTATTGTGTGACTTCTTCAATACAGTACTACACTTCTACTTATTTTTCACAAAATATGGATTCCAATTTCAAGTCCCAACCATTCTCATTTTGATAAATATTATAATATTGCTCAGACAAAATTCAGGGGAAGGTAGTATTCCCGTTCTGCCAAAAAAAAGCACAGAATGCACCTACACAGGCTTATTTCATTGCTCATATTGTGTGTTAAATCCATGTGTATGTATGGCTGTGTGAATGCATGTACCCAAATGTATTTATTTGTTAAAGAGTTGTGCATGGTTGTGTAAGTATGCGTGTGGTGGAGGAGATTGAGATTTGCATGGACTGAAATGCAAACACACTCCTGAGACAAATCCATGGTCCAGTGCTACTGCTGTCCTGGTACTGGGGCCTTTGCTCAGAAACTAAATACAGCAGCTGTACTGGAAAATGCTACTTAAAGAGAATATCCCATACTAGTAAAGGGATTTATAGAATTGTGTGAACTTTTATGTCCCACAATAGCTGCTAGTATTTGCTCGAAAACTGTCTTGATTATATTTCAGAATAACAAGCAAGCAAGTTGCCCATATAGTAATCTTTTTGTGTGAAACTTTTAAATCCTTCACTCGACAGCTACTTATTCTTTCCATATACAGGACAAATTGTGATCAAGGAAATTATAGCATTTATTTCCTGTATTGCACAGAATAGAGCACTTGGCCTATTCTAAAACCAAATAAAGAATCTGGTTTTTCCAGTCATTTTATGGTTGAACAGTTTTAAGTGGGCTTCTTCCCTGTGGGCCACAACACAGGTGTTGGCTGTGTCCATTGTTTACAGAAGTTCTAGCATCGCGATGGCTTGCAGAGAGAAGAATTGTGGCCCTGGACTTAGTGCAAGGTAAGAAGAGATATAGCAAGTGTAAGAGAGTGCAAAAGAGACACTCTTTCTAAATAAGAAACAAAGAGTGAAATAGCAGGAGGTAAAGTGATGGCTTTCCAGGCTGCACACGCACACGCACACACGCACACACGCACACACACACACACACACACACACACACACACACACACACACACACACACACACACACACACACACACACACACACACACACACACACACACACACACACACACACACACACACACACACACACACACACACACAGGGAGAGTGACATTCGGCCAGGTTGATATCTACTCAAAGTCAGACACACGTTTAGTTTATGAGTTGTGTTTATATTATGCCATCTTCTCTTCCTGCAACTCTGTTTGGTCAGGCGGCAACCTCATGAGAATTGTGTCATTTGGATTATGCTAATGCATGTGAGGTGTGTACAAGTGGCAGAACAGTTAACCAAGTCATGGAAATATTTTCGTTTACAGCACCACTTGGCCTAATTATCCGTTCTGTTGTGCCCTTTAGCCAGACATGCGGATCCAGGGAGACAAACATTTGGTTTGGAAAATAAGGGAAAAGTATTAAAGGTTTATATGTTTAACTTGTAATTCTTTGTTTAACAGTAAATGGAAGGAATTAATAATGGCATTGGTTAGGAGGATTTATTATTGTATACTTTCATATTTTATGCTTGAAAGTCCCCTATCTGTAATATTTTAAGTTTTTTCTTACTTCGTTGAGCAATGACCTTTGACCCGGTATCTCGCAGGACAGTTTACCCAGCAGGTGCCTCCAGCAGACCCCCCCGCATGGCAGAGTTTCCGTTCCAAAATCTAAAATGTTCCGGTCAAAATGTCGCTTATTGTTTAGGTGTCCTTTGACAATCAGGCAGTCATATCATTAGCTATAACTAGCTAGATCTAATCGATATGGACATAAATGCGAGTGAAGGCTAATCGGACAGGAGAGAGGGATCAGAGATCAGCTGCTGCTGACGGAGAAAAAGAGCCCTGCCTCTCCCCACCTCTGCTGCTAAATCCACCGCGGAGAATAAACAGAAGGGCAACCATGGAAACCATGCTCGGAAGTCTTCTTTGCTGCTTTTGGTGTATTTTTTGGCGGAAGTACAGCGCCACTTACAGGCCCGGCATATGTACTACAGCGTCTCCAGCGAGTCGAGCGGTCTCGTATGGAAGGACACGTTTCTGGTGCCTATTGCATGTGGACGGAAGACTTTTTTGATCACGATTTCAGTTCGTTTGCGTTACCATTCTCGTGTGGCTCCAGCCTAAGAACAATGACGGATTACAAAGGAGCAGCGGGGGGTACTGGGGGACTGTCTGCGTGCGCATCTCTCCCAGATGAGCTGAACAGTCTTTTTGCACGATTCGAGATCAGACAGGCTGTGGATGCACATGAAGCCCAGGAGCCCTTCCCTTTTTTTTTTATCGGATGTGTGCAAATCCTTTAAAAGGGTTAACCCACACAAGGCTCCTGGACCTGATGGCATCCCTGGCCATGTTCTCAGGTGTGTGCAGTTTAGCTGGCAGAGGTGTTCACAGACATCTTCAACAGGTCCCTGCTGCAGTCTGTAGTCCCCACATGCTTTAAACACTCCACCATAGTTCCTGTCCCCAAATCATCAGCCTCAACGACTACCGCACTGAAGTGCTTTGAGCGGTTAGTCAAAACATTCATCACCTCCACCCTCCCTGACTCTCTGGACCCCCTGCAGTTTTGCCTACAGAGCAAACAGGTCCACAGGCGACACCATAGGCCCCCCCCCCCCTCCACACTGCCCTCTCACACCTGGACCAGAGGAACACATATGTGAGAATGCTTTTCATTGATTACAGTTCAGCTTTCAACACCATTTTGCCCTCCAAGCTGGTCATCAAGCTCAGAGACCTCAGGCTCAACAGCGCCCTCTAACGGGCAGACCCCAGGCAGTGCGGTTGGGAAACATCACATCCTCCACCCACCGGAGCCCCTCAAGGCTGCGTGCTCAGCCCTCTCCTCTACTCCCTGTTCACACATGACTGCTTGGCCACACACAGCTCCAACACCATCGTGAAGTTTGCTGATGACACGACTGTCATCGGTCTGATCACCTACAGAGAAGAGGTCGAAAACCTGACATCTTGGTGCCAGGATAACAACCTAAATCATAATGTCAGCGAAACCAAGGAGCTGATTATGGATTACAGGAAGCAGCAGAGAGAGGGAAACACCCCCATCACCATCAATGGGACTACGGTGGAGAGTCAGCAGCTTCAGGTTCCTCTGTGTCCACATCACTGAGAACCTGACATGGACTCATCACACTGGTGTCATCACCAAAACAGTTCGACAACAGCTCTTCTTCCTCCGCAGGCTGAGGAGGTTCAACATGGACTCCTGGATACTCTGCAACTTCTACAGGTGCACCATAGAGAGTATCCTGCCTGGCTGCATCATGGCCTGGTACGGCAGCTGCACCGCCCTCAATCATAAGGCTTTACGGGGGTGGTGAAAACTGCACAGAACATCACCAGGACGGAGCTGCCATTCATGGAAGATCTTTACTCCCAACGGCTCAAGAAGAAAGCCCTAAGGATTACACAGTGATGCAAATTAGTCGCTTTTCGGCGCCTCCCGCTTTTTTAACGCTGATTTGGGTGACTTTTGTAATTCATGGAGAACCAAAGAGTTTTCGTTTTGGGGGGGGGGTGGTCGTCCGTCGTTCTGTCGTTCTGTCAGACAACTTCTCACTTCAAAAAAAAAGAAGAAATCTAGATCGCAGAATAATTAAACAAGAGAGTGCCTGTTTTTCCTGGCCAAGGACAGGTTCCTTGAACACAAAACGAGCGTAACGTGTCTTCACGTGGTTTATGTCTCGTCTGAAAGGAGTGTAGACTAGAGTGCTGACGGAGAGCACCGGAACGCCGCTCCAGCTCTTCAAATATTGCAGTACCCATAAGGAGCCGTACACATGCCGCAGTGTTTGCGTGGCTGTGTCTTTAGTTGTAAGCACAGTGGCGATCTGTTGTTATTAGCATCTGGTTAGCTAGCTATGCTAACGAATTTAAAGAGCTTTTCTACAACCAGGTGGAAGAGAGCTCTCTCCTGAGAGGCTCAAATAACCTCAGCTCAGTGAGGTTAAGGCACACCTTGATATGATCATTATAGTTATTAATGAGACATTAGAGACTAAATGAAAAAAGGGTATAAAATACTATATGACAGTAACAAAAAATGTGTTAAAAATAACAAGAATAGAGTTTAAAAGGGGAGTGATTTGTAAAATATCCAAAAAGAAAAAGTTCTGTTTCATATGGGTGTTGAAAGATGTATCCATAGATCTCCTAATGTTGCTCTCAAAGTGCACCAGATTGATGCTTTTAACTTCAATATTTAAAAAAAAAAATCTTCTTCCTTGCATCACTGATTACATAAGACCCCCATCACCCTAGCCACAAACTGTCTGCATATGTCTGCTGCCGTCTGGCAGGCGTTACCGCAGCATGAGGTCTAAAACCACCAGACTCAGGGACAGTTTCATCCCACAGGCTATAAGAATGTTAAACACCTGCACTTTTGAAAGAACATACATTCATCTGTTTGCAACTCATATATATCATATATATCAATATTCTAATTACTGTATATAGACTATTCTGCAAAGTTTCTATTATATTCTGTTTCTATTATATTCCATTTTATTTTATTTACTCATACTATTTTATCTGTTTTATTGTGTTGCCTTTGACCTAAGATTGTAATTTTCATAACTACACTGTAGCTATGCACACATGACAATAAAAGCCTTACCATACGGTATACTTTATTGTCCCCGTAAGGAAATTGGAAACTTGAGGAGGAGTCCGTTAAATTCAAAATGGCCGTTATGTTGTCATGTGTGTTTCTATGTTTTTGCCCTACGTTTTCCCGATTTTGTGTGTGTTTGGCAGGGTTGCTACAATAGGGTCTTCGCCAACCTCTGGTCTCAGACCCCAATCACATGTATTATTATTAAATTGTTATTTACAAGCAACTGATGAAAGCAGGGGTCAGAAGTACATAGCTTTGACTTTTAGGGAATGCAGCTCTGGATTGATCTCTTTTATGCTATATTTCTACAATGTCTTCTTGTTTGTCAAAGTCAACTTTAATGTCAATTTGTCTGTGTGTTTGTACAGACAGATCAAAATAACGCTTCCAACAATCCCGAATACAACATACAAATATGTATAATATGTACATTCCTCTATATATACAATCAACAGATACATTTACACATAGGCACACATTAAGATAAAACACAATAATCAATATATACAAAATAACAAAATAACAGTCACTTCAATATGTTATTGAATGTACCTACATGTACATGTTTGCATATGTTTTCTATTTATAATCAGGCAGTGGCGAGCAGTGACTTTTACACCTAGGCCCTCTGACCCCCCCTTCCCCCTAGAAAAAAAAAAAAAGAGTTATTATGTCACAGCGTATACTTCAGCGGAATATCAAAACAACCGCCCGGGATGCAAAATGAATCAATGAAAGCGACCCTCTACCACACAAAAGAACACCTGTATACAACCCAATTTGTGTTCTTTGAAATTGAAAAGGATATTGCATTGTGTTTGTTACCTTCGTTGCAGTTGTATGTCTTAAGTGTAATTTGGCTTTGCTTCCTATTTTGTATGGACATGCTTTTATTTTGAAGGCGAGTTTACGCTGTTGCTATGGAAACAAGAAAAGCTTCACAGCAGGCGGAACTAGTCATAAAGTCCGCGATAATAAAACCCACCCATTTAGAGGGAAGATATGATTGGTCAATTCTACTGTCATTTGACATTACTCTCTTTCAGTTACTATAGCTGGCCCTCTGTGAATTCATAGCTGGACCACCAATCAGCTCTTATCTTCACAGTAACTCGCAGTTACTCGCTTCTTTCATTTAACCCTTCACATTCAAACAGAAACTGAATAGGCAGATTCGAAGGATTTATTTCTTTGGAAATGTTATTTTAAATACTATTAAATCAAGTTATTTTCGTAAAACTAATGAAAATATAAAAAAAACAAATCTTTATTTTTTTAAATATAAAAATAAATAAATATCTTTTTTAATGTTTTTAAATATTATTTTGAAGAATATCTTAGGCTCTCAGAGAGGGCCTAGAGGGCCCTGATGGCTCGCCACTGTAATTTGGTTTACATTTTTCGCAGATTGAGATGTTTCTCATGTTTTGTTTATGTGTTCGCAGGTTACGTGCAGAGTCTGATCAGACGTGTTGTGAACAACGTGAACATTGTGGTGAACAACCTGATCCTTAAGTACGTGGAGGATGACATTGTGCTGTCGGTCAACATTACCTCAGCAGAGTGCTACACTGTGGACGATATATGGGAGAGGGCCTTCATGGACATTACTGGTGAGCAATGGCTACTAATATTTCTTGGATTAACTAGTACATCCACTGAGACAGGAACCTATTACAATATGTGTTTGAGTTTGTTTGTTGAAACTAAGGTCATGGCTGTTTATGTAAATGCATAATGTGAGCTGCTAGAGAAGTCTCATTCTGATTGGAGCATGTTTATTTAATCGTTTATTTGGCAGGGACAATGCACAGTAATGAACACTTAAAACATTCAAATGTATCAAGCGTAATATTGCCAGATTTAGCTTTAAGCTCCATCCGCAGTCCCTCACATAAAACATTTAAGAAAATTACATTTTACAAACATAGAAAAAACAAAAATAAAGGATATGCACAAAGAGCAAGAGCAGCAGACACAAGTATTTACCACATGGCAGTACAATGTAGCAGCAACGACATATAAAGTGCAAGAGAAGATACAAGAGCTAAATAAGTGCAAGATGAGTTACCCCGGTATTAAAGTGCATTTAGCGGTGATTGCACTTCTGTTTGATTCTCAACCATTCTTTGAGTTGACCTTTAAAACTATTGAGAGTGGGGCAATCCCGTATCTCAGTTGGGAGGCTATTCCAGAATGAGTCCATGTAAACATTTATAAACAAAGCACATACTTTTAAAATACTTAAAATTGTCAAAGCTCAAGAAATTGTGTTTTTCAAGGATGGTACAGTGGTGGTATGAATGTGGCTTTCTGTCAAACACCTTGATAGCTCTCTTGATTGATTGATTGATTGAAAAGTTTATTAACAGCTTGTATATTGGGTACAGTACAGTACAGCTCAAAACATACAATTGTTAAGGGGATGCAGACCAGAGAAAGACTTTCGTCTTGTTTACATCAGGGTCCCCCATTTCCAATTCATCATATCATTTAAGACATACAAGACATATTTGACATACAGATGGCTTATTTACAATTTACATACAGGTGTTTTTTTACATACAGATGGCTTACTTACAAATTTCATTTTAGATTTCGTTCTAATACATCCTAACCGGACATTTAAGACATACCAAGTCTACAGATATACAGTTAGTAACAGAGTCTAAAATGCGAGTATATACATAGATGGGGGGGGAAGCTGTCCATTGTACGACAGGTTGAGATTTGTACCATTACTGGAGCCAGTTTTGCAATGGTCTCCCCCGAAGGTGCTCTTTAAGAGAGGTTTTGAAGGTAAGTATAGTTTTACTTTCCTTTACAGTAGTGGGAAGAGCGTTCCACCTTGATGTGGCATAATTGCGAAACGTGTATTCCCTTTTTTTGTGCCAAATCTGGGTTTTACATGATTTGTGGAGCTCCCTCTGGTGTTATGATCATGATATTCCTTGACCTTTGGGAATAATTTTGACATGTACATGGGTACCATAGAGGTGTATAGGATCCTGTAGACCAGGCCCATTGCAAGTAGCTGTACTCTGTCGTCTACTCTAAGCCATCCTAGGTTGTCAAAGTGGGCAGCTGTACAGCTGTTCTATTGGTTTCAGGTTTGTGGCAAAAGCATACGACCTGTTTGTAAAACAGTATTCAATGTGGGATGGAATCATACAGTGGAGGTATGACTTTGCAGCACTGACAGTTAAGAAAGGTCTAATTTGTTTAAAATGTTGCAAGTTGAATATAATAGTATTGGATACTTTCTTAATATGTTTATTAGAAGTCAAGTTCGAGTCCAATATGACTCCAAGATACTTGAAATTAGGTCCAATGCAGGGTGGGCTTCGACACAGAGTGCGCTTCGTCTTGCATTGATGAAACTATGTATTGTATACTCATGTGCTCCTCCTCTGGATATGGCCGTTTCCAATTTAAAATCTGATTTTATCACGCTGCAACATGCACTTCTTGATTCCAAACTGCTATTTGAACAGTAAGAAAACCAAAGCAATGCTCTTTGCTACCAAGTCAGCGTCCTCTTGCCTCTCCATTGACACCCTTGATGGCGTCTCCGTTGAGTTTGTCGATACCTACAAATATCTGAGCTTTTGGTTGGACAGTAATCTGAACTTCAAACATCACATTGAAGTTCTAACAAAGAAATTGAAATTCACTCTTGGCTTCCTTTTCAGACTTAAATGTTGTTTTTCAATTTCACCCCGTCAAAGGTTGGTCTCTGGCTTATTCCTGTCCCAGCTGGACTAGGGTGATACCATTTATAGATTTGCCTGTCCCACTGTTTTGGCCAAACTTGACCCACTCTACCATGCTGCACTGCGATATACATATCAAATGCACCCCATAGGACTCATCGTTGCAAACTGTATAGCCTAACTGGGTTGGCCTCACTTAGTATGCGTAGGATGCAGCATTGGTTTTTATTAATGTATAAAGCCATTTTAGGTAAGCTTCCACTGTACATATGTGCCAGTTTGTGACTCTTACAACCTCAGATCCAGTGCCTGGATACGGTTCCAGGTACCTGCTGTGCGGACTGAGGCTGGAAAAAGAAGTCATTTTTATTATGGTCAATGGTCTTGGAATGACCTTCAATCAAGCCTAAAGCTGAGGGCACTTGTCTCAATAGCAGTTTTCTGAAGTCCTTACCACCAGCTGCTCTTGCAGTAATAAGTAGTGTATCTTTCTTACTGTCCCAAATGTGCACAATGTAGTGACTGCTTTTCGTCTTTTTGTTTACTTAGTTTTGATCTCTGTATTTTACATGTCTGTGTTATCTTTAATAAATATAATGTGGAACGTTGCTGTGGAACGTTTCTTGGCCAGGTCAGCATTGTAAATGAGGTTTTATCTCAATGCTTTTTATCTGGTTGAATAAAGGTTAAATACAAAATAAAATAAAAATTCAAAGACACAACAGGTAAATGAACTGGACAGTGACTGATCCTCAGTAAAATAGTGTCTAATGGATGTGTCCAACTAAGGGAGACACACACACACACACACACACACACACACACACACACACACACACACACACACACACACACACACACACACACACACACACACACACACACACACACACACACACACACACACACACACACACACACACACACACACACACACACACACAATGATTTACTGTTAGAGCCTGCTTTCTGTTACGGCCCGTCCACACATCAGCGTTAAAAAAATCTTCCAATGCTTCTGCCCATTCACTTTGAATGGGGTGACGTCACGTTGCCTCGCTTTTCGCCAAACTGCATTGTGGGGGAGCAAAGCGAAGATTTCAAGGATTTCCAGGATTTCCAGGATTCAAAAGTTGAGCAATGTTCAACTTTTGAAGCTGAGGTGGAAGCGTCAGCCAATCAAATCCCGTTTATGCAAATCTGACAGTACAAGTGCTAGCCAATCAAACCGCGTGCAAGCTGGGAGAGACATGCCGCAGTTCATTTCCTCATATTCCAAACGAGAAATTACGGTAGCAAATCACCCGGTTCTTTACGACCAGTAACTATTTACCGGGATACAAACCGGAGGAACCAGGCATGGAGGGAGGTGGCAGAGACACTGGGTGAAACTGGTAGGTTTTCGCCTGTTTGGGGAGTTTATATATATACATATATATATATATATATATTACTCTCATAAAATCCCGGGGTTTTTTGATTTTTATGTCGGGGGCGGGTTATTCATGTTATTGGTTGTTGGTCGCGTTGCTCGCAAAAAATCCCCAAGCTTTCAGACACGCCCACCTCCAAGATTTTCAAGATATTTTTTAACGCTGCTGTGTGGTTGGGCCGTTAGTGTGTATATGCTTGTATTGTTTTTGGTTTAATGCTACCTCTTTAAAGCCTGCATTTCTTTGTGTGAATACACATGTGTACATACAGTACATTTGTCTAATACACATGTTGGATGAGTGTCAAGTGAAATGAAACCCCTTATATGTTCAATGCAAAATGTATCTACATTCATTTTCTTTTCTTTTTTATCAATGAAGCTCCAGAGCTGGTCTTAAGGAAAGTGATCAACTTTGCTGACTGTACATTGTGCTTGGACAAGCGGAATGCTAGTGGCAAGATCGACTTTTACCAGGACCCGCTGCTGTACAAATGCTCCTTCAGAACCCGTCTTCATTTTACCTACGAAAACATCAATTCCAAGATCCCATCTGTCATCAAAGTGAGCAACTTGAAAAGTTGGCAACACCTTGTTAATACTAATTTTCCTCTAAAAACACAAAAGATTGAGGATGTATTCTCTAGGTTAAACTGATGTCATTTAAGTTACATCAAGGGGCACTTTGATATGTTTGAAAATGCCTCCCTAAGGAGGGCTACACTGTCTTCTATTTGCCAACTTATTAATTGATTGTTCCAGAACATGTTGTGTAATTGAAATACCACTGATTGTTGAGAATCCCTCTCAAATTAGCTACATTTCAAAACAAAGCTTCTGTTTAGAAATAAAGTCCTCTGCTCACTGACTAATGGTCACAGGCTGTTGCTGTCATTGTTCCACTCAGTGTATGACATATGACAACTTTTTCTGATAGAAAAGGTCATCTTCATTATTGTGCTGGTGCATTTAAAATCTCTAAAACTCTAGGTTCTTTAGTCCTAATATTTTTATTTTTTGGGAATATATATCTACTTCCTTCTAGTTAAACTATACAATCACTTGCAATCATAATGTGTGGTGTGTACCTATAGGTGATCATATAACTTAAACCGGAGCATATATTACCTATTAGGGTCCACACCAAAATTATCTATCCATATAACTGAACACATCACATTTCAAACTTTTCTTCTCTATGTATCCTCAGATCCACACAATGGTTGAGAGCTTGAAACTGTCCATTACTGATCAGCAGCTGCCCATGTTTATCCGCATTTTGGAGCTCATAATTGCCCTCTACTACGGGGAAATCGGAGGACACAAAGAGGGGGAGGAAGAAGAGGGAAATGTGAAAGTCAGAGAGGCTGGCAACATTTTACCTGGTGAGTACGTTCTTTAGAGAGGGTGCTGACAAAAAAAATGTTTTGTTAGTTTTTTCTTTTTTGATTTGTTGTTCAAAAAAAGTCTAGCTTGATTTATTTTATCTTCAATATTTTAAAACATCCTGGCATATTTTCTTTAAAACACCTTGTATTTGGAAATGTTATGTCTGTGAGTCAAACCAGGTACTCAATGCTTAGGGCATTTCAAAAGTGAATGCTCCCTAAATCATCAGCTTTCAGGTTGCCCTAAAACTTCTGTCAGTACAATTTTCCAAATCATGACCATCAGTTGCTAAAAATTGCATATGTTAGAACATGAGTTAAGTCATGTTGTCATTTGTTGCTTTTTATTTATTTGTTCACCTACAAATGAGTAAAATAAGGTGGTCCTCTTTTTAAAAGCTGAGGGCCCTTCTCGTTGCAGAAACAACCATTATTTTGTTTTAGAAAAATGTATTTGGAAATGATTTACTGGTCTCACAGCGATATAGCATGCGTGTCAGTGCAGTTTCTGCAGCAGTCATTTCTCTCAGAAACAATGTGGTTGCAAGATCTGAAATGAGCCATCAGACCATACACAGCGCTTTGATGCTTTTCTTGAGACAGCATTTTCGTCCTATGACGCCCTGCATGTTGCCTTTTTCTGTTCAGGGGCTATGTCTGTCCTTAAGCTGCTGTTGTTCCTAAACGGGACATTTAACATCACTTTGACCATGGTGTGCACTCCTCCTGCTTTTTCCACAAACAAAAGTTGTAGCGTGTAACTCAACACAGACTGTTGTCATCAGGCCTGATCCCCTCCATATGGATAGAGAGAGCAGGATGAAGGGAAGGCACAATGATGAATCAAACACAGGCACATCTGTGTCTTTGAGATTCGAGAACTCGTGGGAAAATCACACTTCCCACATCCAGGAGCTGAGCAAAACCTTCACATGCAGCCAGTTTTCTTGCATACACACACAATATAACATACATATACACATGTACTTTGAATAGCTACAGCCACCCCCTTTATAAACCCCACTTAATTCCCTAAACACCCATCTCATCTATCCCCAACTGCTTATCCTCATTTCAGCCAAATAGAACAGGATCCAGTCCCAGGTCCCACTGGGCTAAATCAGCCTCTGTAGCACCAGGAGCAAATTATGGTGCAGGGGAAGTGGTAGGCACCCAACACAATATATCTACTCGCTCAATCCCTCTGACTTGCTCCCTGCCTGCTGGCCTGGAACTTTTACTGCAAGTTGGCGCAGCTTCTAATTCAGTGTCCAATGCCAGATGTACGAGACGCTGTCATGCTACTGCTATGGGGAGCCTCTGAGAATGAATTAGTATCCCATCACAAAAATATACAAGTGAGGACCAGCTGTGCGAACCTGAGCACTCCAGATCTTGTTATGATGGAGGTAATTGACAGCCTGAAAAAGCTGAAGTAGAGGGCGTGTGTATTTGTTGGGAGGTGTTTGGGCTTCTGCAGAAATATATGGTTTCAGCATTTTAATTTCAGAGTTACAGCTCAAATGCTTTTTTATTAACATTAAAAGGCATACAAAAGATGTAGTGTATTCTTCCTAACCAGTACAGACATTGAGGTAATGAACATTCAGGTATGTTGACCCTTATAGTGAACGACTTGACCTCCTAGCATATTCATTTTTAGTGGGTTGTGGTTTGTAGGAAACAATCATTGTCACATGATTGCTGGAACATGATCCCAGTTTTATACATAGTACTTCATCACATTCATCTGATTTCCCATAGGCTGCCTGTGGTGAGTCGTGTAATCTGGCTCCAATTCCCTCTCGTGTGTCTCTTCATTTTTTTTACTCATACTTACTCTTGTATCATATTCTTCTTTTTCTTAATTTGAATGTTTGTTTTGCCAATTAAAAGTGGAACATCACAAAGTGATGTTCCACTTTTAAGTATTTTGAGTTTGGTTTGAATGAGTACTCAGAGTCCTATCAAATGTAAGGGACCCAGAGGCCACTTTCTGTCTGTGCATTAGACAAGATGTTCTCAAGAATTTGAGACCATTTGAGTTTAGAAATCTGTGAACATGGAAGAAACAGGTTTTTGTCTTGCAGAGTGGTTTATATTTTACCACAATGACTGTGATACTTGAAGAGAGAAGGCACTAACAGTAAATACACACACACACGCACAAATGCGCGTGTGTGTGTATTTACTGTTAGCCTGCTCTCTTCAAGTGTTACAGTCATTGCGGTAAAATATAGGAAGCATGCTCAAGAAGTCAGCAGAGACTCCTTTACTCTGTCAGATAACACAGTCCACTTCTCCCTCTATAAACATGGGGAGACATCTACTGGCCTGTGAGGGCACTGCCTTCTATCACTCCGCCCCTCTAACTGTCTCAATGTCATTCAGCCATTCACTCACTTACACACCTACCCAAAGATACATCTCTGCCTAGAGGCCAACCATGACCCTGACACATCCTATTACACAGTGCTTCTGAGCTTGCCTTGTGGACATGTGCATGCTTATGTGGTTCCAATCGGATACTGTGAGTTGTCCACAAACAGATCTATTCATACTATAATTGCTTTTATGTTAAAGCAGAGAACATTGTTGGTTGTATTTTATACCTGTGTGGTTGTCAGGCTCAACTCCACTGCCGCATACATTTTAGCCAGCCCTCATCCCTCTCTGGGAATTTGTGAGGTACTCCTTTGGATTAATACATCAAAGTCTTCTTAAGCCGGTCTGTTTTGATCACTTGATTGGTAATTGTGCTTTTATTTTGATTGCCTTCCAATTCAAACGTAGGCTTTGCCAGGCTGTGATGTGAAGCAAAAGAGCTTAACTTGTTGAACTGACACCTCAAAGGCTTCCATGGAGGGAAAAAAATAAAGAAACTGAGAAATTATAGATACAATCCTACAGGGAGATTGGGGGAAGGGAGGGATATTAAAAACCATAACTTGGGATTTCCAACTGTCAGTTAGCAAAGTGAAAGATTTAATTAAAATATGTCATTATTTTCTGCGCCTTACCCTCTGGGATTCCTAAGCTGTGACCTCACGGACAGTTTGGTTCTCTCACAGAGGTTATGTGGCTGTTAGGAACGGGATTACACATTCTTGTGTACTGACATTAGCTTCCTCTCTCCCGATTTGTAAAAAAACCCGACACGACAGGGTGAGTTCAGAGGTCAGCCTCGTAGATCGAAGCTCTGCATGGTGGTTTGGGGAAAATGTTAAACCGCATATAGTTTGCTGAGAAACAATGATAAGAATAAAGAATAGAGTAAAATGGCTTTGGAGAAGCAAGGACTGGCCTTTGACAGTGTCTATATCCAATAATCTTCAATCCTTGGATTTTTTAAACTATGCTTGGGAACTCTGCCCTTTGGTATGTCCAGGCAATACTTCCTCCAGTGTCTTCTCCCGCCACTTTTTACACTCCCCTCTTCACTTGCTGTGAACCTGGTGTTTTATGTTAGCCAGTGCTCCAGACATCCGCTTGCATTCTGTGTATTCGTTGAAGCAAAGAGCTTTTCCACTCTTTCTAACCTTCACTTTACCAAACTTGGATAATGCTTATGGCTCCTCTGCTTTCTCCATGGCCTTCATTTCATTCTGCTGGCTTTACATCAAATATGTGACCCAACTCCTCACTGCTGCTGGGTACCACTCAGAAAGCCCTGACCACAATGATTTACTGAGCCAAGTCAGGGCTCTCTTCTGTCAGGGTGCTGGCTGACCCCCTGTGCCCTCCTTCCTCTCTCTCATTCTGTCTCCTACTCGTGCAGCAGTGTACCAACACATTTACTGGACTCACACACCTGCATGAGTCTGCCTTTCTGTGCTGTCTGTGTGTGTTCAGTAGAGAGCTGAATTATCTTGCTTGTATTAAACTACCTCGAAGGCAAATTAATTGAGTGTGCTGCTTTAGGCACATACACTCCCATTGTAAATTGACCAGTGTGTTCTGAGAACCTGCATCTTTAAAAGGATTTAAAGCATGGGAATTAAGTGTTTAATCTGAGCCCTCATTTTAATGATATATATATATATATATTTGACAAAAATACTACCACTACTTGTGTACAAATTTGAAATATAATTTGCGAAAGACAATTGCCCCATTTATTTAAACACATCTTAATAGGTGTAAGGGTTAGGGGCGGGGTTATGCATGTTTATAATTGTGTCTACTTTGTGTGCACCAGATCTTTGTAAGTTTTAAAGTATAAAACTGTAACTGTTTTAAAATGAATCTAAATCATCTGATGCAGATTATTTGATTATATCTTTATCCCCTTCAGGAATGGAGGAGGATATGGATGGACAGGGGACTAACCAGTTCTCCAGCCCAGACCTCTACATGCAGTCTGGTTGTCCTGAAGATGGGGACATGGGTTGGGTGACCTGGGCTTGGTCTTTTGTTCCAGCCATCGTAGGCACAGAGGAGGAAATGGAGGAAGGCCTCTTCCAGCAGAGAGAGACAGAAGGCATCTCCAACAATCCACAACAACGCACACCCAAAGACCCCATTGTGTCCATAGGCTTCTACTGCACCAAAGCTTCTGTTACCTTTAAGGTAAATCAACTGTTTAAGAAATGCACACATTGTCATGAATGAGTTCTTTTATAAATACCATATTGAAGTCAGAATGTGGGTAAGCACACATTGGGTGCATGACAGTTCAGTGTGTACAAACATAAATACACTATAAATAACCCCATCTTAATGTCAAATATTAAAATGAAATGGTCAAACAAAGGTAGACGAAGTGCCTTAAGATTTGCCAAGGTTTAAAAAATGTCAAGTATTCTGGATCACACTGCCAGGAAATACATTTGATATAAATATAATTAAGGGTTAAGAGGTACTTAAAATAAAATATATTTTAGATAAACAAATGCATTAATTACGGTGGCTATAAAAAATAAATAATTATATCCAGAAAAATATGGATAGATGGTGAAGATAAAAATATGAAGTTGTCTATTTCAGCAAAGGTAAAAACTATGTTGTATAGGTGGCTATTCTTAGGGAAATGTTGCAAACATTGTAGAGATGAAGGGACAGACATAAAGATATTAATGTATTAATAAGTATTTTACGTTTTCTTGAATCTTATACTGTATATTGTTGTGATTTTCAGTTTGAGAGTAGCTTGATCTTCAGGAGGTAACAACCCTCTTTGTCTCTGTGTGGTTTAGGGGAGGGTAGTGTTACCACTAACTGGCGTCTCGGGTCACGTTAATGTTTTAAACACCAACATGGTATGATGACTATTCAGGGAATGGATTCAAACTTTAATCCTCTCTGCTTAGAGTATCTGTCTGTCTGTCTGTTCTGTGTGTCTGTGTCTGTCTGTCTCTCTGTCTGTCTCTCTGTCTGTCTGTGCTGTCTGTCTGTTCGTCTGTCTGTCTGTTCTGTCTGTCTGTCTGTTATGTCTGTGTCTGTCTGTGTCTGTCTGTCTGTCTGTCTCTCTGTCTGTCAGTCTGTCTCTCTGTCTGTCTCTCTATCTCTCTGTCTGTCTGTCTGTCTGTCTGTCTGTCTGTCTCTCTGTCTGTCTGTCTATCTCTCTGTCTGTCTCTCTATCTCTCTGTCTGTCTGTCTGTCTGTCTGTCTGTCTGTCTGTCTGTCTGTTCTGTTCTGTTCTGTCTGTCTGTCTGTTCTGTTCTGTCTGTCTGTCTGTCTGTCTGTTTGTTTGTCTGTCTGTCTGTCTGTCTGTGTCTGTCTGTTCTGTTCTGTCTGTCTGTGTGTCTGTCTGTCTGTCTGTTCTGTCTGTCTGTTCGTCTGTCTGTTCTGTCTGTCTGTCTGTCTGTCTGTCTGTCTGTGTCTGTCCGTCTGTTCTGTCTCTCTGTCTGTGTCTGTCTGTCTGTCTGTTCTGTGGTTCACTTGTGTTGAATCCGTTTAATGGGACAAATACCTTTAAGGAGAGGTAATCAGGGATGCTAGTAGCTTTTAGTTTAACTGGCTTTATTAAGTGTTAGTACTCATATGCTATGCTACGTTCTCAATCGGTTAGATTGTTTCAGGCCTAGCTTCATTCATTGGCAATCTTTTTTTTGTAATTAGAGTTATCATAGAAAGACAGAGCAATTCATAATCATATAATTTCACCTCCTTGCTCATGGCTCCCACGGGACCTGCGGGTCAGATAGAGTGACCTCTGCATGTGATCAAACCATCCGAATGGAAAGAGGGCAAGGAGTGAGGGTGAGAGAGTTTGCTCCATCAGTAGGGATAATATGGCACAGCTGCTCTTTGCTCAGCACCTGCTTCCTGTGTTAAAAGTTGAATGGGTTAGGACCTTCACTACAACCACATTTTTAAAACTGGACAACCTCAAAGCATCACAGCTCTGTCCCCCTTTCACTTCCACCAACTAAGTGGCCAGACCCAACCCACACTATCTCTACACACAGAAAAAACGCTCTTCAAAATCCTTCACCTGAATACTCAACACACAATAACTTATGCCTTTTCTTTGATAAATTCGACTTAATACTAAACAAACATTGACTTACATTTTTCCCCTACTTTAATAAATGTTCCTGAATACTCAATAAACACATTCAGTTCTTGGTATCTTGAGCTGTTTTGTCATGTTCTGATTGTATAATCTTATAAAGCTAGAAGGGGCCTAGACAAATGTCATCTGTCCTTGTGTGGATGTAATCGTTTCTGTGTTTTTTTTAGCATTAGTTTCTAATGCCTTTTTGCCCTATACTCCAATCCTTAAATAGCTTTTATATATTTTTCAAATCACATATCTGTTTCATTAATCAATCGTGGGCACACACGCACCCTCACAAAATGAGACGCATATTTTTTTAAGTGTTGACATTTTGTGACATCTCTGTATTGTTGTCGTAACCGTTACTTACTCTGTCAAACAGCGCATAGCTTTCACTAGTTGTCTCCAGATATGGATTGCTGCCATTTTAAGACTTGATTAATATGTTTTTTAAATACCTTATCTACTTTCTGAATGTCACAAAGTCTCAACTATAACACAATATTTGTCTTTGTATTGCTTCACGTTCATGGTCTTTTCCTTTACTGTATATTTGTGTGACACCTGTTTAAGCATTTCCCTAATCGAAGTTGAGTGGTATCTTTACTTATAATTTAGGTTCATTTTGAACCTTTTATTACATGATTGCTGTCTCTATATTTTCAGCTGACAGAGACCCAGTCAGAGAGCAGCTACTACAGCCCTCAAAAAGTCAAGTCCAGAGAGGTCCTGTGTGTGGAACAGGAGGGGATCACTATTGAGGTAAGATGCCACAGCTTCATTCTTAAGAAATATGTATGTTTTAAAGCCATTTATTGTTTTATACTAATCTATTATCTATTAAACAGCCCCATGTCCAGTTAAAATATCAAAATAAGAAAATAGGCACACAAAATGTACAGTATATAAACATTTCTGATTACATATTATCTCAAGCTCTGGATTGCAACTTTATTTGTAATATTAAGGGTGATAAATGTTTTAATCTGAAAAATATATATTATCTTCACAACATGTACCCTTGTGCAACCATTAGACAGAACTATACTGTACATATCGCGGTTTCCCCTCTCTTTCCCACTATTGGTATCTCCTTATACACAGTTGGACAGAAGTTCATCTTATTTCCTTCCTGTATACATTTTAAAGCCGCCCAGGTCTCTAGTCTCTGCCTGTCAACACATGAGAGTTGAATCCTAGTTGGCCCCAGTCTGATCTTTTCCGCATTTGCTCCTTGGTGTAATCAGATAATACAGTTTTTCAACCTTATTGGCAGTTTACCTGTATGAACTAGGAAAGGGTTTTCTGCTCCTAAGCTTACTACCACATGTGACAGTTTTGAGAGATGTCCAATTCTGGTCATTTATGCTTTTGGTGGAAGAGGGAGAGTGAGCCTTCTGAACTGGGACCAAAAGTGAGAGTGTTGAAAGGCAAAGGAATGGCTAGTAAAATTTGGGAAAACCATGCCTTGTAATGATTTTGTGGTGAAATGTAATGTTTATTGGATAGCTCTCCGCTTAATTGTCGGCCGGGTAGAGCAGAGTCAACCACACTGCTTGCAGAGTCTGATGGACTGCTACCACACAATCACATGCACACACCACTCTCACGTCTGACCCCTGATCTTTTTATCATACCAGAATAAGCCCACCTTATTGGTGAAAAGTCCACAAAAAATGGAGTCTTCATTCTTAGTAAAAAAGTAATTTATTCATAGAAATTCTGTAATTCTGTTCTGTTATATAATAGCTGTTAAAGACTCTTCCTCTGTTTTTTATTCCAGGTGCTGATGATGGGGGAGCCCTTCTTTGATTGTCAAATAGGCTTTGTGGGGTGCCGGGCATTCTGCCTGAAAGGCATCATGGGAATACGAGATTTTGAAGAAAACATGAACCGACTTGAAGAGGTAACAACTGCTGAAGAACCTCAATGAAAAATGTAAAAAGCTTAAAACTTGAATGAGAAAGATAAAGAAAGAAAAATAAACACCAAGACGAGAGATCACTTTCACCTGAACCCTGTCTCTGCAGCCTCCATTGCTACCGAGAGCCTTCACACAGAGATGTGTTATGGTTTGTTTTGGAAAAAGAAAGACATCTTTTTGCCTTTTTGAAACATATGACTGTGTCAGCATCAGTCTTGCTATCTTCTCATAGACAACACTTTTGGGCTCAATCCAAATAAATGCATTTTCATCGACTACCGTATTTTCCAGACTATAAGTCGCACCTGAGTATAAGTCACTCTTATATAAAAACGTGTCGTTAAGATAAAAAAAACATTTATAAGTCTAAGCTTCGGTGTTTAAGTCTTATTTATCAACTGAAGTCTTCATCCTCTGTGCCGCTGTTAAACGCTTCCGCCAACTCCGGTGGAAGTGTTTAACAGCGACACAGAGGTGTGGATGAAGCATCATGTCCTGCTTTGGGCTGTCCTCAGACTCTCCATCAGAATCAGCTCCGATTAGACCTTTCTGAATTCCGACAGGATGATGTCGGTCGTCACTGAAGCCCATGCTGTGTCCATCCATCCCACAACATCCTGGAAAGTTACGTGATGCATCCTCCCAGTTCTTATTATACATCCATGATCCTCCCGGTTGCCGTGACTTTTTTCTTCTCCGTGGTACAGCAGTTTTCAGTTGTCACGATTGTATACAGTGCCATCTATTGGCCGGAGTTTGAACGCAGTCAGACACAATATATAAGTCGCTTCGGAGCATAAGTCGCAGGACCAGCCAGACAGGTGAAAAAAAACGTGATTTATAATCCGTAAAATACGGTATGTATTAGTTGTGTGTAATTGATTATCTTTCTAAGCTAGATCTATGAAGTATTTGCCAAGAGTCCTCTTTAACATTTGTGCCACTCCCGACATAAGTTGCATGCAATATATTTTCATCATCCATAGTCGTTTTTAATCATTTCAGATTCAACGGCCTACATTTAATACAGCACTTGGCTACATAAAATGTGTCCCCCAACAAGATTCCATAGCAAAGACTGGTCTATTGTGTGTCCCAGGAATTACTTTCTATTGTCTACGTTCCATGGTTTTATTGAAAGGACAGTATTTTTGTGACATCTGATAAAGTATTGTTCACATTCTCATTTTCTTTTGTCACTGTAGGATGCAGTGTTCATCAGCTGTGGGGACAGCCTAAGCAGTAAAGGAATGACCTACCTCACCAATTCCCTGTTTGACTACCGCAGTCCCGAGAACAACTCTGTCAGGGCTGAGTTCATCCTGGAGACTGCTAATCACAAGGTCAACATATGTGACATCAGATATCAGAATGTTTGTTTCAGATTTTTTATGGAAACATTCTTTTTTTTTAATCTGTTTAAATAATGTAGATGTTTTGAGGAAAGATGGCAGAGACTATACCTTATGGCAGAATTAAAGCATTCAGTTCCAAACCAGACAACAGCCAACTCAAAACACACCTCACACCTGGCCCTAAGGGCTAACACACTTATTTAACCAACAGCATTAAACATAATGAAATCAATGATGCTGTTTACATGAACAGCACATGCTGTTGACACAGTCCTCACTAAAACAAATACGTTTCTTTATTTTCAGAAATATAAAGTCTTCATTGCCAAAAAAGAGAACAAAAGATGATTCTGTACAGATATTACTGTGGCTTAAGTGACTTTCTCAAAAATGCAAGAAAGGAATACAAATGTGGTTAATACAATACTTTATCCAGGTCACACAACAATAATCCAAAAATATTACATTCAGTCTTTTTTCAGCTATTATCTGGAAAAGCTCAAAGTACAGCTTGTATCATTTTAAATCGTTACTAATTAAATACAATAGTGTGTACTTTTTAAATGCAATTTCTTATTTTTCTTTGAAATAAATCATTTAAATGTGTATAACTGCTGAATATCTGTCAGTCTCCGGGCTGCTGGCTGCAGTAGAGGAATGTTCCTGCCATCTGAGCAGTAGTGTTGAAGCCATTATTAAGATGAGATAACTCTCAGCTCCAGTGTTGACTCTGCTCAGAAATGGTCATGATCCTCAATGAAGCAATTGTTTGGACATCCATCCATCCATCTGGGCGGTGGTGGCAAAGTCCATAGGTACTTGGCTGGGGAACCGGAAGGTCACCGGTTCAAGTCCCCGAAAGACCAAGTGCTACCGAGGTGTCCCTGAGCAAGACACCGCTCCCTACACTGCACCCCGGGTGCCGTACATAATGGCAGCCCACTGCTCCTAACACAAGGATGGGTCAAATGCAGAATGTACATTTCCCCTCTGTGGGCCGATTAAGGGTACATAAAAAAGGTATGAAGATGAAAGAGTTAAAGGTTTTCTTGTTAATTCATTAGCGGTTTTGAAACCAGCCACTGGCTTTGATCCAAAAGCATGCCAGAGCCATTAGAGGTCCCCTAATAAATATTACTCATTAACCTGCCTTGCTGATAAGGTTCTATTGAAATGTCTGTTTAGAGAAGTTGAGTGTGTCCTGGTTGGGGGTGTTGAATATGTGGGCGAGGGGGGCTTCTCTCATTCATTCTTTCTGTTTCTTGCTTGTTCACTTATTCTCTCTTTCAACCAGTGGTTTGTGCAATATAACTTTTGCTTTTAAATATTGTCTAACACAGGGTCAATAGCTCCAACTTGCACACGAGTAAGTGATGAGTGGTAACAGTTTATCCTGGTATATTAAAAAAGATACAAGTTTTTGCCAAGATCTAGATTGTAGTTGTTAACAATAATGATAATTGTCAATGAATAAAATTGACAATTACAAAATAGTTGAATTATATACATATTGCATAGCACTCATACTTCATACTTAAGATTGCACAAATGTACATTAAAACAGGTTTAATCAGAATTGTTGGATTTGTCATAAAGTCCTTTCTTTTAATAGATATGTTTTTCTTTCCATTAATAGTTTGTCGCGTATAAGCAAGTAACAACAGAACTGATGTGTACCAAATGACTACCCCATGCACCATATACTTACTAATGCATACATTTAGTGAAGTGTCTTCTCTTTATCATAATTTCTGAACAAAATAGTTGAAAAAGGTGGTCGGTTATAATTTCACCCCAGATTCAAGACATACAGTACCTCCTGCCATAATCAAGTCTTTTACAACAGTTCCAAATATCAGTGATATTGTTGACCTGTAAAAAAAATTCCAACAAAAAAGATTAACCCCTTAATTACCCTTTGTTTTATCTCTAATTTGCCCCTTTTGCCGTATCCACCATGACCCCAGGCACTGGCACTCTTAAATGCTGTGAGCGTGTTTGCTCCCTTTCTGCCATGTTTACCTGACTGCTCTTGTTTGACAGGAGACCTATACGGAGATAGCAGGCATTCAACGCTTTGGTGCATTCTACATGGATTACCTCTACACAATGGAGAACAGCAGCAGCAAAGGTATTGTGTAGTTCATTCCTTCTCAAAGAGCTTGTTTGCTTAACTTGCCGGCCTTTCTTCCTTTTCTTTATACCTGTCCTGTTCTGCTTTCTTTGCTTCTCCCTTCTCCTCATCCCCATCAATCTTTTACTTGCTGTCTTTTTGATTGTTCTGTTCTGTTGTCTCGTCTTGTGTTGTCTTCTGTTCTCCTGTTCGGTTCTGCTCTGTTCAGTTCTCTTGTCTTGTCCTCTCCTGTCTTGTCTTGTCTTCTCTTGTCTTGTCCTCTCTTCTCCTGTTTTCTCTTGTCTTCTCTTCACTTCTCCTCTCAGCTCTTGCTTGTCTTGTCCTCTCCCCTCTTCTCTTCTCTTTTCTGCTCTTCTCTTCTCTATGTCAAGGAGCCCCCTGGTGACTTGAATAAAGAGCTGTTCTTGTTTGAGTCCCCTCCACCTGGTCCTTGACCCTTCCTGTCCTCACTCTCACCCCAAACTTACCTGGAGGGCGGCTGTCAGAGGTGTTTAGTCTGCACTGACATGTATTTGAGTTTCTCTCTCCCCGCTGCTTGTTGAAACACTGTTTTTCTTTACCTGTAAGCTCTTGACAAAGTGAAGCTAATTAGGTGTCACTCTTCCTCGCAGAAGCCTTAAGATAGGCAGGATTTCTCATTCCTCAGCTGCACCACTCAATAATGTTTATACAGGTCTGAACGATCTGAATTTCCCATTAACGGATAAAGTATTTCCCCTTTAATTTCAAAATATTATATTTGGCTTTAGTGTGCAATGTTCAGTGTTTTTAATTCAATGTTGTGACACCTGACTGACACCACAAGTTCTAAGGTGCTCCCCCAAACCCACCCACGTGCACACACACACACACACACACACACACGCACCCACGCACGCACGCACGCGCGCACACACGCACGCACACAAATACATCTAATACCATCTCTATGAAACTCCTTACTGTGGGTAATAGCAAAATGGTAACAGTAGAGCCTTTTGGCCCAAGTCTCCCTTAATTCTAACACAACATGGTGTTAGGGCATCATGCTTCATGGAGTGGAAACGACCAGTTAGAGTGATAATTCACTTTGGCATAATTTTGGTGATATAGTGTACAGTTGTCTGTAGATCTGGTTAAACCAATTGAACAACTCACACATATTCATTGATGTGTTATTAAGAGTTGAGTGTCATCTATGCTGTCTCAACTACCTACACTTGTTCCCTTTTTGTATTCCTCTTTTTGACTAGGCTATTGTTTGCTCTTGCTGTCAGCTACAGATAATAATCTAAATTTAAAAAAAAACATTGATACTGTCATCCTGAGCTGTCAAAGTCATTTCTGACAGCAGGATAAGTGTCAGTGTAATTCCTGCGGGACGGCTGTGGTTACCCTTGCCAGTTGGAATGCTTCTCTTCTGTCAGTGTTTCTGTTCTTCTCGGACGCGGACCAGATCCAGTGTCAACTAAACAAATGAGTTTCCATTGCCATGGGACCAACATAAACTCTGAGTCAACTGAAACACTAACCAACCTAGGTCACATTCACCATTGACTTCACATTAGAGTAACGCTGCAGATTAAAAACTTTTTCCTAAATCTTTGGAAATGGAGACACTTTTAAATCATCTAAATTCCAGCTAATTTAAGCCTCCTCATCATTCCACTGACCGTTCTAACTGCAGCCATATGGTTGATATTAGGCCTAATCCATTTCAGCCAAATCTCACTGAAGAAGGGAAGGGGAAGTGGCATTGCACATGCCCTTTATAAATCCCCAGAATTCAATGGAAGTTTCACCCCATCCCCCGACCTATGCAGCAAAAAAAAATAGTTTAACTCATAGAGTTGTAAAAATGTTTGGTGCAGTGGTAGAATGTAATGAAAATAAAGAAAGTTGTGACCCTTTGTCCTCTTTCTTCCTCACTGCCATTCGTCCACCCCCTTCATTGTTTTTTAATTTCTCCCTTTTTATTGCCGGGGAGCTGAGTCTTTCAAGTGGCCCCCTGGAACAGGGGCCTGTGATGAATGAAGGGACAGCTGTGTGAGAGATGTGGACATTTGGAATATTCATAATTCAAGTGGGTCACGGCTGTGAGAGCTGTTCCCTGCTGCTGTGTTACACCAGTGCCAAACATTTTTGGGGATTCTATACTTAAACACATGTACATGAAATAAAAAAGGTGACATATCCATTTGACTTGTTTTGCACTGACTGATAAAAGAATCCTCAAATTGTAATTGCACTACCCATTTAGAATTTCGCTATTGTATGCATGTTTGTTTCTGTTTGTAGAGCCTCAGGACTTCTCTGTGGTGAGTTTGGAGGAGGTAGTACCTGCCGTTCAAGAGACATCAATCAAGAGGCTTGTGGTGGGAGCTTTGGAAGTCAGACTGCACAGCAGTGCCGTCCACCGCATCCTCAAGATGGTCACCTGTGCCATGGAGCACGAGTATGAACCCTACTGCAAACCACAGCCAGGTCAGTTATCTCCTACAGTTGCTCCATCTGTTTCATTCAGCGTTCTTTAACAGCTGCAAAAACAGCCAGCTAACAAATGATAGCTTGCCATACTCCCTACACTCAACTAACACTTGATTCAATACTGTCTCTTATCATTTATCCTTTTGTCTTCTCCTCCTTTCTACTCTGCACATGTTCAGAAAGTGCACAGTTTTCACTTTACAGTATCCTCATCACATTGTTATTTCCTTACACAACCCGTCTTTCAACACACAGCTGTACATGAAAGTAGTGACCTTTTGCACCACATGAGGGAGGATTAGCCAAACACCTTGTTAGTGGTAGTCCCTATGCAGCTATTGATGAGCTCATCCTTGGGATGTTGTGAAAGAACATGGAATGTGTGTCTGTGTGTAATATCTGTAGCAATAACTCTAATTTTTGCGAAACAATAACATCCGTAGGTTTCAGCTGTTTCAGCATCTGCGATAAATAATAGATGATGGGGTAATTACTGCAGAGCTTTTGACTAAAGCTGGGTAGGTCAGTGTGTTCCTTCCTGTTTCTATATGTGTCTGTGCTCAATCTGGAATTTTCTGGTCTGGAGAAGGCTCAGTACAGTCATTGAGAAATTAAGAGTAGATAAAAGAGGCAAAATGATTCACCAAGGTAGCTATTACAGATCGAGTGAGAAAATAATACATGCCTTGTGTTTTTTCCTCTCCTGCCCTCCCCTCTTCTCTCGTCTCCCCTCCCTTCCCCTTCCCTCCTCTCTGGGGGTCAAGACTTGACTATATTTCTACTCATCTTGTCAAATTTGTTTTACTCCTCCTGATACACTTCTTGCTAATAACTAATGAAAAATCACTTCCCTCCCAAGAACTAGATGTGTGTACAGTATCACATTTTTCCTAAGATTAATGGAAGGAACACAGTAAAATGCTTTTTAAAGCTGTATCTGTTGAGCTGGACAAGAAAATCCAGGGCGTGACAGTAATAGTTTTTGTGTGCCATTGTGTGTTGGCCAGCACACTTTTGTATATCCTTTTCTGTCTGCTTTGAATACAAAGTGTTTTCGGGTGTGTAATCATGCCTCTGTGTACCATATCATCTGCATGTCTTTTATAATTTGAGTGCTGACTGGGGATATTGACTTGAGGGCTGGCATATGATTGGATTGGACATGGCACTGCCAGATGAACCTGAAGCGGGTTGTGGCGGAAGGCCAAAGAGCAAAGCAGCAGTGGGATCAGGTTCTGAGCCCACCTTGGAGCTGGGAATGAAGCCAAACAGAACCTTTACTGAACTGAAACAAGCCCATGTCCTGGGAGCAGAGCCAAGGCGGCTCGGTAACAAAGTGCTCAGCTTTTGGTCCACCTCAGGCCCTGCACAAGGTTTAGTGGTTCAGTGCTCTGATCCCTCCTTACCTTGGTGGGCGCTGACCTTACTCGCCTCTTTTCCAAGTTGACTTGCTTCACTTCATTTTCGGACTTTCCGGAAGTTTCTGGTTAATTATTGATAATGGGAAACATCCACTGTAATGAATATCCCTTGAAAGTCCTTTTTTGAGCTTGTTTATTTTATTTAGCATATGAGGTGGTGGTTTTGTTGAAAAATACTTTTGTATTGTTTAAATGATGCAGGCCAAATAGAGAGGCACCCACTAAAACAAATTGGTGTGCTTTACAGCTGACCTGTCTATAAATCAGTCCTCCTCACATCTAAATACTTTTTCACTCCCTCACTTTATTTAAATAATGCACCACAGGTGATACAGTATACTTGTGGTTAGATTCATTTCAATAAAGATTTATTTTTTAAATATGATGTTTAATTGAACACTGCAGCCTCTTCAAGCAACTCTGCAATATGTTCTAATATTTGTTACAAAGCTAACATTTGTTTCTGTTGTGTCTCTTTAGAAATGGTTGAAGAGGGCCATGGTGCAGCTACTCCAGAAGAGATATCAAGCTTAGAGGAATTCATCCCAACCAGACTCACATTACTCACTCTCCTCTCAGTTTCCGTGACTGTCTCCATGGCAGAGTTCAACCTCCTTCACACACTCATGCCTGTGATCATGGGATGCAAGGTAGTGCACACAGACTTCATTCTTGCAAATAATATCTTGAGAACCTCGAGAAGGGTAATAAGCATGCTGGATGCGCTGCATAAAATAATTGTGTGAAAATCATACATACAAACTGAAATGGAGAGAGAATGATATGACCTCAAGATTGTAATACACATATGCCAACATAATTATAAAGAACAAATCATTTTAGGTACTAACTGAACCTTCGAACAGGTAACTGTCTTGCTAAAAAGGTTTAAATGACTTATAATGTACATATCTGAATATGTTATTTATCTAAAAAAAGATAACATTGTTTCGCAGTCTTGTGATGAGTTGGGAAAAGTGTGTATTGTATTGTTATACCTGACTCCACATTACTAAAGGTCTGCAATACTATAGGTTGGTCTTCAGATGCACAAGGGAGACTGATGAGGACATTTTACTTAAGACTTAACTTAGAGCAGTTTCCTGCCTTTAATCCATTTCCCCCTTTTATATCTCCCAGGTTGCACCGGTGCTAGTTAACGTGCCAGTGTTTCAGCCGGTGCGCCCTCTACCTGCTGTCCAGTTCCAGGTGGAAAGGGTGAATGTTGAACACACAGTGCCCATGTATGCTCCAGAGCTGGTCAGCACAGTGAGCAGCCTCAGCCAGCATTCTGACAACCTGCTGCATCACTGCTATGCACACCTCTACCTCAAGGTGAGAGCCACACATTTCAACTCTGGCTGCACTGTCAGTACATTTAAAAAAGTGTGACATATTTCCAACAACATACTTGAGTACAACTCTTTTGACACATTCACATTCAAAGATTCAAAGGTTTATTATCATATACACAACTACTGTGTAGTTAAGTTATGAATGAAACACTTTGGTTGGTAAGGTTCCTTAACAATGCAATTACAAGCTATACAAAATAAATACAAATAAAAGATAGATCTGAGTTAGACCTTGTACATCTTTGTTTAATTTAGCATTTGCTCATTTGGTTCTTTTATTATAGTTATGTGCTGTTTAAGTCCGTTAAGAAACTATACCCTTGTTGGATTAATAAAGGATGCTTATATTATCTTATCCTTTCTCATAGTATGTATTTGATCATGTACATTGCAACTGTTTAATTTAATGATTTCAATTTTACTGCGGTCTCGTTATCTAAAATATTGACACAAAATACTTCCTTACCGTTGTTTTTTATGTACCTTAGCCAGAAGTTGTCAAGTCAAACACATGGCCACAGTCGTAACTCCGCTATGAAATAACCCTAATGACCTTGATGACCCCTTTTTACTGGGTTGTAAAAATCCCAGCACTGAGCTTTCTGATGAGGACCAGTCCAACCCTGGTCTTCTTCATGATTTTTACCCACCAAACTGATGGGATGGTGCAAGCCTGTGTTGTGCAGATTGTCCATACTCTCTGTCACTCATGCTTCCTGATTTGGACAATTCAGCAGTTATATAGTGTTTAAATGCCTATTACTTACTATACTACTCATGTTGTTAGACCCTTTTATTGACAATGAATTTGAAATTCTTTTTTTAGTATGGTATGAATAATGTGTTATACCTCTATACTATAAAATAGTGTATGTATTCATAGCAAAGCCTTTAGAAATGACTATTGATTTTTATCTAAATGTGTTCTATTGTATACATAGCTGTCACATAAGTGACTTACATACACACTCTTTGCGTGAACATTCATTGAGAATAAAGTTAAGAAAAGTCATAACTGATGGCTTTACTACAAACCTTTTTCTAAACTTGTGAATTGGTCTTACTTTTAGAATCATCCTATATTAAACTACAAATAAACTTGTTTTCACCTCTGCATTTATGGTTTACTTGAAGAGCCAGATGTCCCATGGAGTACATATAGAACTATGGAGGCTTAAACAAATTCAGCTAAACCACATTTTAGGAAGCCTGGATAACATATCTGAGAAACCTGGGGTGGCCCAGTGTGGCCTGGTATGGCCTGGTTGTTTGCTGGACATCATGCTGGTAGACCTTATCACAGGGTCACTGCAGGGTTAACAGTCAACTGGTCTGTGGCCAAATATCCTTCTGAACAAGCCAATCAGCATCTCTAACTGCCAATGCACTAATTCCTCCTCTGGATTTAAGCAGTGGGAGCATGACGAGGTCATTTTGGCTGCAATTGGCCAGTTCAGGAAGTGATTTGAAACGGGTGTAAACTAAAGCTTATCTTAATCTGTGTTTTGTTGACACTGACTGACAAAGCTAAGGTGACTGTCTTGAGGATAGCAGGTAGCCATTGTTTCACTTTTCCATGGATATAGACAATAACTCAAAGTCAGCCTTGCTCAACAAGGAGGCCAAAGAAGTAAATAAACCAATCGTAATTGAAAACTAGGAATATTTGTATAATAGATTGCTTGGGGCAGCTTAAAGGAAAACACCATTTGAAATATTTTCTCCCATGGGAACTGCAATGAATCTGTCTGTTGCTGTATGAGCCCAAGCTTGCATTTCACTGGAGGATTTTCAATATATATACATCTTAGCTTGGCAATTACACAATTACATTTGGTATACTCATCACATCCAACGTTTTGTATGTCCGCTATGGGCCATCTGCACAATTGGTTTGGTAGACCTTCACTTGCATGAATTGAATCTGTCATAAATTAATATTTATACAAATACAAGTTGAAGTAAAAACACCCAGGAAAGAGGCAGGACGTCATCCACAGAGACCCTCTGAAGAATCAAAATAAACTTTGGAAATGTTGTTGGTGGAAACATTGTCTGAACAGTCCAGAAGCTATCAATGTGAATGTTGTTGTCAGATATATCCTGCATATATAGATATAACCATAAAGTGCAGCTGTGTTTCATGAAGCACATTAAACTACACTCCAGATATTCCGTCTGACTTCTAGCCAACACCGTTAGCTCATCCATTCCTAGTATTTTAAATGCTAAATGTATATGCTATGCTATAGCACAATTTGCTTCTCCCTGGTGTAAACAAGGTAGCCATGGGGTTGCTTTGCAACAGCGGCATCAATGCACAAAAGCAGCAACTCAATTGAGAAAAACTTTAAAATAGCTCAGAGAGGGCACTTCTTTCTGAAAGCTAAAAGTTAAAAGTGGTACAAATCTAATATGAGCAACTGCAACAGGCTGCATACACGATTATTCAGAACAAGTGTGCTAGTGAACTTTACAAACTAATTAAAAAAACTTTTGGGCAAAAATCTTTAAAGAAAAAAATGAATTTTCTGTACTTAAGGTACCCTAAGTATAAGAGCTGTCAGTCGCATGATGTCCATAATTAATCGCGATGAATCACAAATTAATCGCACATTTTTTACCTGTTCTAAATCTACCTTAGAGGAATATTTTTCAAGTTTTGAATACTCTTATCAACATACGAGTGGACAAATATGCTTTATGCAAATGTTTGTTTATTATCACTGGAACAATGACAAATATTTTCAACACAACAACCTGGAATCTCTCTCTCTCTCTCTCTCTCTCTCTCTCTCTCTCTCTCTCTCTCTCTCTCTCTCTCTCTCTCTCTCTCTCTCTCTCTCTCTCTCTCTCTCTCTCTCTCTCTCTCTCTCTCTCTCTACCCTGTGTACTTGTCTGCACTGAGCCAGTTGCTCAAACAGAAAAGCCTGTTTACAGGTGTCGGCGAAATGCCGTTCCTCTGTCTTCATAACAGTCAATGCATGAGACTGAAGTTTGTGGGTTAAAATAATGCGCTGTGATGTGCTGTCGACACGTTGGATGCGATCCGACTTATCTAATGCAGCCCCTCGTCCTCCACAATGTTAAGCTGTAGCCCCCCATTTAGCTATGGCTGTTGTTGTCCAGGCGTCTCCCCGACAAACTTTCAAGCGTGGTCTGCCGCAAGCGAGCGGCAGGAGCGGGGCTGTCGGCATCAGCTGTGTGCTTGGCTTGCTGTTTAAAACACCTTTTTTTTGTATCCATATCTCCCGCTAGAATCTGCCACCATCCAACTAACAACAACAACAACGTCAAACCTTTGGGCTCTGAAACTACGGGGCGGGGCGAGGACAAATACACATGCGTTAATCGCACGTTAAAATAATTAGTGGCCTTACATTTTTGTTTAACTGCTCTAACGCGTTAACTTGACAGCCCTACTAAGTATATATCGATTTCTTTGGAGAGTTAAACAAAAAGGTATTTTAAAAGATTTAGCCTTTTCTTTTTCTGCCAATAGCTTCACAATGTCCGCTGGGAACAGATAGGGTTAAGCATTTCAGTGGCGATTGAGATGAGAGAACAATAAACGCCTGCTCTGTGCTTCTGTGTTTTCTTTCCAGACACTGTGTTCACCATAAGAGTTGCCATGTTTCTTTCTGATGATCCAGGGAATGGTTTGATCTTATATGTTGCTGCATATGCATTTTTTTGTGTGCATATTTCTTCCCCTGTCTTCCCCTTTCTACCTCTCAACATCTCTCACACACTTGCTTTCTTTCTGTTTCTCTTTCCAGGTGTTTGGGTTACAGGCAGGTTTGACATGCAAGGACAGTACGGGGGGTTTCCTGCCTCTCATCCCCATCATCCCTTCCTTCAGCACTGTGCTCTATGGGAAGCTGATCCAGATGCCTGCATACTGGTGAGCTACCTCAAATTGTTCTTAAGCCTTAACATTTAATATTGCCTATTTAAAATTATTGGATTGTCTCAAAGAGATCACACCCAATTCTTCCCAATACTAATTCAACTCATAATTTGTCACATTTTTTGCTCTTAATGCATTGCTTGTAATCCACCCAAATGATTCTGTGTCTCAAAATGTCTCTCTGAATTTCGTTCTGGCCACTCTTTGCCAAGTCCACTCTGCATGTTGCTGATTATTTAAACAGTATTGTTATTGAAATCCATATGTGCAGCAGAATTCAATAGGGTGCTGACACAACATATCGTTTTAGCCTTACAGAGAACATTTTTCTGGGTGTTTAGTATAAACATCCCGAAATCTTTGAGCCGCAAAAGTATCCAAAGATTACCTCAAAACATGATTTCTCTGTTTATTATAAAGATAAAAAAACTGAAGAAGACTGGTATGCTGAAAATTGTCACAGGCTGAGTCCTGGAGTACCTATTTTTATTAGATCCATGTGTTGTTTTAAGATTTAACATATAAAATTGGTTAACATGGTCATTGTTTTCATGTCATTTGTGATGACTAAAGTGTCAAGTCAACTACAATAAATGGTTAATAAAGTTAACAATCACTCATCAGTGTAATCCAGTGAAGATGCATACCAAAGTGGGGAGGCAGACGTTCATGGAAAGTTTCATCTGGTTTCAGAAAGGTTTGGGTGTGAACCTCCTCTGTGTATGCGTGCTTGGTATTTGTACGCATGCTTTGCTTTTCTGTATACAGTGTGTGTGTATGAAGAGTTATCCCCATGTATTGTACTTTATAGAGAGGATTGCAGCCTTTTGCGGGCAGTGCCTCAGAGGGTATTTAAAGTAATGGGTGAGCCTATTCTGCCGCGGTCGGTGGGGAAAACAGAAAAATGCAGTCATCGGGTAACAACTACAACAATTTGTCAGATGGCTTGAAACACAAGGAGAGGAAAATAAGACAACACAGTCTAAAGAGAGGAAAAAACATATTGCTATATCCCTGTCCTTTTACCAGACAGATGATGACTCATTAGAGATGTCCCCCACAGAGGCTAGGAGTTGAAATGAGCACAATAAGGGAATAATACCAGTCAAAAGTTTGGACACACCTTCAAATTTGAAGTTTTTTTATTTTGTTCTACTTTGTAGATTAATGCTGAAGACATCAAAACTATGAAAGAACACATATGGAATTATCTAGTAAACAAAAAAGTGTTAAACAATCCAGAATATGATTTATATTTTAGATTCTTCAAAGTAGCCCCATTTTGCCTTGATGACAGCTTTGCACACTGTTGGCTTCTCTCAGTCAGCTTCATGAGGTCGTCACCTGGAATGGTTTCAATTAGCACGTGTGCCTTGTCAAGAGTCAATTTGTGGAATGACTTGCCTTCTGAATGTGTTTGACACCATTAGTTGTGTTGTGCAGCGGTAGGGTTAGTGCACAAGAGATCTCTCTCCCCTGTCTCTGTGTGAGGGGGCGGGGCAGTTTACACACACATGGCTGCTACATGCATGCAACACACACACGGCAGAGATCGCGGAGAGAAAGCGCTCCGAGGTGTGGTTAAACTTTACCCGTCTCGATGTGAACAATGCTCGTTGCCAAAAGTGCAATAAGAGTTTAGCATGTAAGGGCGGTAACACAAGCAATTTGTCTAAACATTTAGCAAAATTGCACGACATTCAGACGGAGCAATGCCCAATTTTCGACTGTCTTTCTAGTAGCTCTGTAGCCCCATCCACGAGTATGTATACCTCAATCTTCCTCCAGATATCTGAGAGATCTGATCTCAGCACACTGGAACAACAGTTATACGTTAATAGCCACGAATGAAGGAATCATTTGGTCTTTGAAATTAAGATGTGATTCACACACGCACGCACGCACGCACGCACGCACGCCCACCCACCCACCCACCCACCCACCCACCCACACACACACACACACACACACACACACACACACACACACACACACACACACACACACACACACACACACACACACACACACACACACACACACACACACACACACACCACACTGTGTCCCCTCTTTCACACCTTGCAGTCAAAGTGCCTGTTAGAGCAGGACACCTGTGCTCGAGCACTAGCTTGGGAATCGATTTCCTCCCATTAGTTTAGATTTAAACATGTCAAAGAGCTGCAGAAGGTTTAGACTTTTTCTGACTTCTTCTCCAGGCAAACATGTTATTTTCTTTACAGAGGTTTGCTGGCCACTTAGGAAAGCACAAGGCCCTTATTCAATGGTGTGTGAGCCTGTCTGTAGACAGAACCTGATTCCTTGCGATTTCTGCTCCCAATAAGAGACTTCTAGCTGCTTGTTTGATCTCCAGCCCCCCTGTTTCTGCCCTGCCTGCCTCAAATAGTGGATTCAGATCAATGCCCTTCTGTAGTTTCTTTCAGCCTGGACCAGCACTTAGAAATGCCACAGTAATAAGTAGATTCGTTGGTTGTTGAGCTGACTCAATGTTTTGCTTAGTAGTCTTGACATGAGTGAAAAAGTAGAAGTTTTCCAAGTTAAAAGACTTATTTAATTCAGTTGACTTGTGCTCTCAGTATGTCAGAGAAATTGCATTTCAGTCTGTGGATGACAGACGTTCCGTCACAGACAGTTCCTCTCCTGAAGGTGAGAGCTGAGGCAAGAGTGACACTTTGGGTCGATGGTGAATGCAAAGATGGACTCCACCAGGTGGTAGCATTTAATCTGACTGTTTGGATGTTTGTTTTGGGACTTCTCCTCAGCACTGATGTAACTCCAACAACAAACCTTTCCAATATGTTTTGTTCTCTGAACAGACACTATGCTTTTCTGCTTTTGATGTTTTAAGGACATCTGAAAGAAAGCTGGGAGCAAGAGACCTTAAAGGAGAGGTGTCATGGCCATTTCCACTGATCATAATTCCATTGTTGAGGTATACTAAAATAGAAAAATACTGTGCAATTTTCCAAACTCACATTGGTTTCGCATACAGCATCCCCGTGAGCCCAGTGTGCTCTGATTGGTCGGTACGTTGTGAATCGCGCTGAGCTCCGTGGAGGTGTGATTTCCTTGTTTAGCGATACACAGCCAAACACAGCCAAACTCAATCTGAACACACACAAAGTCACAGCCGAAATAAAAACAATAAGTGTGGCTTGATATTGAGTAAGAAAAAGGTTTATCGGTTGATAAACGCTGTGAGAATGGGTCTGCAGAGAGAATTTTGCGCGATCCCAACTGTCTGTTATCAGCCTGCAGCCAGGGAGCAGAAATCAGCAGAGCTGCCTGCACTGAGTGTGTGTGTGGATTGGTCAATTTGGACCAATCAGCGGGGGCTTAACCTAACGGCTCCATTTAGTTCCGGGTACGTGCTTTCGTAAGCACGTACCCGGAAGAATCTAATGGATGATGACGTTTCACCAACGAGGCGTTTTGGGGAGATATTTTCTCTGTTAGAGTTTTACTCGCTACAGGGTGTACTTTAAGGGTTTTGACTCTGCACACCGTTTACATGCAGAAAACCCTTCATAACACACAAGGGGACGGGTAATAACCGGAAAAGCATGACATGTCGCCTTTAAGGGGCAGAAAGAGTGTGTGAGTGAGTGGTCAGAGGAAAAGCTTTCTGTTGTCTCTTCGTCAGTCTTCAGTAGTTCTGTTATGCAGATTATTGAATAGGCTTTTTTCCATTACGAATGTAAAATGTAGCTACATGTCTATAAGTAACAGGAAAGTAGAAGTTGACAGTGCACACTTTTAGCCTCCCTCTTCCGCCCTCTCTCGCTCTAATGCTCTACCAAACATGCAGCCAGCTCATGTTTAAGCTAACAGAGTAAAGGACTGCCAGGTGATCCTAGCAGATTGGAAGAGGCACTGGGTGTCTGTGATGGCCCGGTACGTCTCCTGATGAGTTGGCCCACTGCATACTGTAGCTCGTATTTCCTTCAGTCTCACCGCAAAGGCTCTGGCTTCTCAAAGTGGGCAGCAAGGGGCTTTCACTGGGGAAAGTACACTGCCTTCAAATCTTCTTCCTGCCAGCCCAAGCTTTTACTGGGCATTTGGTATTGTGTGTGAGACCTTCAATCCATGCAAGTATGGAATGTCTTTGTTTCATCAATTTCTAAAGCAGAAGCAATTTTTAAATCGTAAATGCTTTACAGCAATTACACATTTTGACCTTGCGGTCCCCCATATTGCATTTTTTTATTATGCAATATGTATCACCAATACTTTCTGTATTTTCACATTACAGTTGACAATAATCATTCTACCAATCCCTTAAAATGACATTCGGAGCACCTCAGCTCAGTTGTAGTGTTTTAACCTACTGATCATATTCTTCTTGGATAAACTTAAAAGATTGGAAACTACATAACCAACTGAATTAAATGTGTCATTTGGTTATTCTAACTTTAGCATTTTTTTTCACAATTGTTAATATATAACTAGAAGGGAGTGTTATCTGTTGAACAGTAAGCTTAGGTCCACTCGATCTCTTTCACTAGATTTTGGCTTGGGTTGTGGAGGTCGATCCAAACAGAAGGCACTTAGGCCACGTCTACCCGGAGACAAAACGGGTTATATCCGCTATGGATGGTTCGTCCATACTGCTGCTCACCCTCGAGTCACCCGCATCATTGCTGATGTGTTTCACCACCAACAATCGCGGATCACAGGGTTGCTTTCGTGCTCCAGACGCAACTGACCATGCTACAGATGTTAGTGCAAAATCTACAGCTCCTCTACCACAACCATCAGCAACAAGTGGACATGGAGAACTACATGTTGCTAAATCCACCAAGGACAATAAACAGAAGGGCAACCAGGCAACCATGGCAACCATGCTCGGGGGTCTTCTTCGCTGCTTTTGGTGTATTTTGTGACAGAAGTATAGCGTCACTTACAGGCCCGGCATATGTACTACAGCGTCTCCAGCGGTTCGAGCGATCTCGTGTGGATGGACATGTTTCTTGAGCCGATTCCGTGTGGACGGAAGACTTTTTTGATATCGACTAAGGTTCGTTTTCGTTTTTGTCTCTGTGTAAACGTGGCCTAAGACATTGGGATAAGGTTTCTTTAGTAATAGCATCACTAACTCAGATAACTTGAAGAACTTCATGCTTAATGTGATCTTACCAATTATGGAAAATCATACAACAGTGTTGTACTTGTATAATTAGACATTTTTGAAGAGTGAGCATTTACGGCAATGTGATGCATGTAGTCAAAAGGCTTTTGCATCCATGTTCTAATTATTACTTAAAAACATTTTCAGCCCCTCCAGGTTAATTCACAACTTGTAGGAGCACAAGAGGTAAAATGGGGGCCAACAAAAGCATTGGATTTCATCCTCTTGGATGCATAGACACCAAATGTTATCTGTCCAAAGTTGTTGAGATATTTTACTAAAATATAAAAAAGTTAACCAGCTGGTTGTGCTAGAGTAAAGGTTGAAGGGTCATAGAAGTAAGGATGATATATCCAATGGAGATCATGATTACCGGTATCTGTATACAATTCCATGGCAATCTCTTTGACACTTACTGAGACTTTTCAGTCTGAATTTTGTTTCAGAGACTTACTGTTCAAAGGTTTCAGGCCAAATGGTGCACCAGCCTTGTCCAAATTGCGCCACACAAATACACCTGTGTGTAAGAGCGTAGTCGATCAGAAGAACAGTTTTAAAAAGGGGACAAAAGGAAATACTCACATTTAGACAGACTTATATTCCTACTTTAAAGTAAGATAAACCCGTCTGTAATTTGTATGAATGAATTACACTGATGTCTGAAATGACAAAATCAAATTTCAAGGCAGTAGGTTTAGTACTCAAACATTACTACTGATTACTACCTCTCTTATACACTTCCATTTAGTAACTGGGCATTCATTTGGTTAGCAAAAACCGAAAAACCCTCTGAAATGAACTTTCACTCCCAGTGAATTAAAGTGAAGCTGAGAGGCATCAGGCTGTACTTATCCCTAATGAAAGGCAATGTATGTGGCTTCCAACTTCACAGGGACTCTACAGAGAGGGTCTTACTTGGTCTGGCTGTTAAACCTGTTATTCCAGATAAAATCGGTGCCTGAGAAAAAAGAAAAAATCTTGGGAAGGGAGGGAGGGAGGTGGCAGAAGGGAGGGAATGTTAGAAGTGCCACCTGCAGCGCTCTCCTTAAAAATCTAACCTCACACTCTAACTCAAACACATGAACACTCGCACCATATAATATTTCTGAAGCCTGGCCACCTGACGGCGGCAGCATATGGAGGCATGCCAAGGCCCACCAGCCGACCAACAAACCAGCAGCAGTGTGGCTCGTCGTGTTGCAGGTCATAATTCAGCCCAATACCATCTTTTATGTGGCATTTTTAGCAGCCCCTGTTCCGCACACTATGGGATAATTTCTTAAAGCATGTGCCATTACAGGTGCATTTTTTACAGCCACAAAAAGCTGACTTGCCTTGAAAATGTTTTAGAATAGAAAGGGATGTTGGTTCTCCCTTTATAATTAATTATTGATCTAACTCTATTAAAATGTCCATGGCTGGTTTAGTTTTTAGCACCACCTGTAGGACTTTTTTTTATGTGAAGTTGAGAGGTCTACTACTATGTCTGGACCAGTAGTCTAGACTCTAGATTTGCTCTTGTTGTGATTGATGAAGGCTGCTTGAGGCATCTGAGGTATGAGGCTTCTGGTGTAATTGTAATGCCTCGCTAGTCCTGTTCATAGTTAGTCCTAGCAAGCTGCTCCTGTTCTATGTCTTAGAGCACTGCCAAGAACAAGAGGACAAATGCTTTCTGTGTCATTAGTGAGCCATACAAATCCAAGTCAAATTTACAAATGAACAGAATGGTAAGAACATTGTCTATGGCTTTCTCATTTGGCTACTAGACATTTTGGCATATTTAATTGACAATTTGAATAGGAATAATCATTTTGGCTGATGAACACTAACTTGGGAGTTCCATCAATAGAAAAAAGTCAAATCTCAGTTTACTGAGTTTTGACCCAGATCTGGTGATGCCACCAACAAAGTTTCTTTGTCAACCATTGTGTTTCTCAACGAAAATGTGATCTTGTAATGAAGTAAGAACTTGTTTTACTCATCAAGATCTCAACTAAGAGGTCTGTCAGGCAGAGTTAGTCCGCTGTGTGCTGAAGGATAGAATTAATTGAATGACCTTGTATCAACGTGTGGTTGCTGTGGTCATGCTCAGCTTTGAGTTGTGGTTCGGAGGTTATAAGAGCAGCCTGCATTACATTGAGTTGAACTAGGCAACACATAAACTAGGCCTTCCCTGTTCTTAAAGAAAACATGGGAATGTTTTCAGACAGAAAAAACCTTTTAACATGATCAAGCTGAAGGGACAGAGGCACACACTGCAACAAGTAAGCTTTATGTATTAACAGGTGTGTATTAAAGCCTGGAATGGCATATGATGTAATATTGTTCCACTTTTCACTGAAGCTCCAGAGTCAAAGAATTGTGAGCTGCAATAACATCATATTTCAGTAAAAAAAACACATTTCGTGTGGCAGAGTCTATAAAGTATTTTGTCTAACTTTGTGGTAAGAGTTTTTCTTCCTCTACATCTGGTGTCAGACAGTTTTATTTGGTTTCATGGCTGTCAGAGATCAATGGACATATTGAGGAGGCTGGTATAAAGGAAATGGCATCAGCAATTGCTAGGCTGGTGCTCTCAGCAATTGACGTCTCAGCTCTGATGGAAGCTTTCATGATTTAATTCAGCATTACTGAATACGATATATATTATACTTGCCTTTACAATTACCTGAGTCATTTGGTAGCTTAAATCTACACAGGTTTTAACTAGGCCTTAAATATTATATGTGTATATTATAGGCTGTAATGTTCTCAGGAGGCAATAGTCTTGCAATCCAATCTATATATTTCTGTATGGATGAATAACCTGGAGCCAAGATGGTAAATCAAGGAGCAGCTGTAGATGGTTTCAGTCGCCTGAAAGACTCTATTAATGCCTGAGTTAGTCATCTGAGGAACTGAAGCTTGAGGGAGGGAAAACAGTGGGAAATAGGGAAGGTTAGGTGGATTATCAGCTCTGAGTGGATTATCATCTACTGTGGTGTGCATTCCACTTTCCTCTCCTCATCACCAGACCTCAGCACTGCTCCAGCGCTTCCCACATACAAGCCAATCCAATTTTCAGTGATAGAGGAATTTAGGTACAAGAAACATTGTTGTTAACATTATCAAACAAATTATTGAAACCTTATTTAACCACACCAAGGAAGGAGACTCACCGGAGTATCTATTCTTATCTTCATAAACCGTCTGCGTAAAAGTCAAAGGCCTTGAGAGGCTTGAGGGGATAAGTCATTTGGATCAAAAATAAACAACAGCCAGTATCTCTTTTGTTGCTGCATTTGTTGTTATGACAACAGGATGTACAAAAGTCTGCAGGAAAATCAGAATGAATGTGACATGTGAGATTTCCTATCTCTGTGTGTCCTTATAAGGAACCGCGTGTCCTCCACAGCTGGACATGTTGGACAGAGTCAGGAAGCTATATGCGCTCACACACTCACGCACGCACACACGCACTCACGCACTCACGCGCACACACACACACACACACACACACACACACACACACACACACACACACACACACACACACACACACACACACACACACACACACACACACACACACACACACACACACACACACACACACACACACACACACACACACACACACACACACACACACACACACACACACACACAGAGGCCTCTTGATGTGTTTTCCTTTAACGCTTGATGAACCACGTCATTGCCGTTTTCTCGCCTTGCGCTCTGCAGCTGTCAGCACAACTTGATTAAAACATTTCTTTTAGTAATCCCTGTGTAATGAAGCCCTCTCCTGAGAAAGGATCTCAATGTGTGTGTGTGTGTGTGTGTGTGTGTGTGTGTGTGTGTGTGTGTGTGTGTGTGTGTGTGTGTGTGTGTGTGTGTGTGTGTGTGTGTGTGTGTGTGTGTGTGTGTGTGTGTGTGTGTGTGTGTGTGTGTGTGTGTGTGTGTGTTGTGTGTGTTCAGTGGTGAGCACATGTGTGTGTTTGGGTCAGGGCTGCTCCAGATGGAAGGAATGGATGGCTGTCGGTGTGTGTGTGAGAGAGAGGGAAGGAGTGTTTCTTTCTGTGAAGAGTTTGGGCTGTTAAGACCGATGATAGAGAAATGCACACATGGAACACCTTTGACCCCGGGGAACCACAGAACTCTGAGCTGTGGCCACAAATGCAGTCCCTGCTGCCTCCCTAATCTAATCCAGTATGGACACTTTAAAATGTTTGGTGAAGTTAGAGAATCAATGTCATTACAGATTGTGGTTGTGAGATAAAGTAACAATTGTAATCACTTAATTTCACAAGCAGAATCACTGTAAACAATGTTTTCAGGTAAATATCAATTTATTTAAATATAAACCCTAATAAAAATATATTGTGGCTTTAAAGGATGGCTGCTAGTTGAAGTGATCCTTCTTCAAATCATTCTGAAACTCACAGTTTGTCATCTCACTGGGTGCTTGATGTATTGATTAATTTTAATATTTTTATCAAGCCATATATTTCTTGAACAAAAAAAGTCCTCATTAGCAATGACTTATTAATCACAGTTACCTGCTCAAAATGCATTTACTAATTTCTGCAACATGTGGTTTATCAGAGGGCCCGCTCAGGTCACAATCACACAGACCATGTGTCAACCAAACCGATGACGCAGTGACACATACAGTAAAATAAAACAATTGTAAGAGTTAGGATAATAATTGTAAGAGTTAGGATAGTAATAAAAATAATTAGGATTATTAGTACGCTTGCTTGGCTTTACCTTGGTAATATTTTTGAACTTTTCACATGCCAGCTCATTTGGCAAAATGTTCCAATCCCCCAAGTTGCTCACTTAGGAGTTGTTGATCAGTGTGAAGTGCTTGCGTGATTTATACTGTTCATTTGGAAAGTTTGCAAGACACTGTAGTGAGTATTTTGTAGTGAGATAAAAGAGGGGACTTGAGAGCAGCCTTTAACTCACTTATTTTCAAGAGGGGTCAATGACCTTTGCTTGGAGAGATGGGGAATACTGCAATACTTCAACTTAATCTGCACCACAACGAAAAAAATAAAAGTATAAACTGTCAAGTCTGTCCTTGCCTCCATTTTCAGCCTGGTTCCCTCCAAAGAAGCTCTTGAAATAGGAAAACAATAGCAGTAGAGGGTTTTGTTTAACTGTTTGAGTTGGGGAATGTTTGTATTGATAATTAAGGCAGGGTGTGACAGTGAATGATTTGTAGAAACTTTAGATAACTTATCAGTGGTCCCAAGACGGTGGCTCTGTTGTATCTATCAGACAAATATGTCAACCTATAATGGATTACATTGGGGTCGCTGATAAGTCTCAATCAAGAGAAAGTAGCACATTGTGAGGCCAGTCAAAATTGATTGACTATCTTGTTAACTCTTTGTTAACTTAACTGCCTTGGATTTAGTCTACATTATCCTTTTAAATACTTCCCATAACTTAACCCTTTTATCTTTAAAAGTATCTCTTCTATGGAAAAAATCCATCGGATTCATAGAAGGTGTGATTGTGTCAAAGGGATCAGACACCTTGCTCCACATTTCTTGCTGACCTATCAGCCCCAACAGCTGTCTGTGCCACTATATTTTGGAAAGAGGGAAGAAACTGATTTTTGCTACTGTACAGGATACGAGTAATAACACAAATGAACGTTTATTTTGGCCTGCAACGGTCCAAAGCAAGAACCTACCAGTTCTGCTATTCCAGAGTTTTTGCTGGAGCTTTTCCAAATGGCTTTTTTAATGAGACTGCTGGAGAAAACATATGACCTACAAGTCTGCATGCTCTATCCTTCTTTTGCCTATTCTTGCCGCTGCACCCTTTCTCTTGTTTGTGTTTCTGCAGGGTTTGATTGTATTTTTCTTGTTCTCTTCCCTCCTCTGTTACTATTATAAACGCCAAAGACATACAAACTTATAAAATTGGCAGCTAGTTTTCTAATTGCTCCAGTTACAGGTTGTTAGAGCGGCAGACCCCATGTCAGCTGTGGCCTCATTACTGCTGCTGAATGTGCTCTGGCTGACCAACATGCTGTCATTGGTTTGAACGTAACCGTGAACAGGTGTGTGTACACGTGTGCTTGTGTGACAGCTTATGTGTTGGCTTCTATGTATATGTGTTTTTGGCAAACACTCACTAATTTGTGTCTGTACATATATGTGCATTTTTGTGGTTGTGTGTCTTAGTGTGCCTATGTGCTAGTGTGTGACCTTGCATCTGTAAAGCAGCAATCACAGCCTGTTAGTCAGAGCCCCAGCTGGATTTGTCTAAATATAGTTGTGACCACAGTCAGAGCAGACCAGGAAGCTTATTACCCTGAGAACCAATTGTCCAAATATATCTCAGCTAAAATGATGAGAAAAAGGTTTGGTACAGGCGTAGGTTACCCACAGGCTAGCCAGATAGGTTAGGCTTTGGCAGTAAAACCTTTATGCTAGCAATGGCATGACGTTTCATGAGATGGCTCTCAGCCTTGTTTGGAGCTGAAATACTTTTGGTGGGTCACCTGGCATCAACTCCCTTTTAGATTTCACTCATTCATTTTAATGACTAAAAATAATTAGTTTTCCTTGCTTTATTTCCACATTAGAGCATGTACACAGAGGAAACATGCCCTGTTGTGTGATTCTGACAGAGACACTGGACAGAAAGACTTGTGCCAGCCAGTCAGCCAAAGGGGCCTGTGCTAGCCCGTCCAGTTGTTCATCACTCAGTCACAACACCAACAGGGGACACACCGGGAAACTAGGCCTAATGGCGTTGAATCACACCAGAGGAAATCATTTTCATTGGCTAATATTGAAACACCTAATTTTTCAAGGCTTTTGACTTATTTTAATTTCATTTAATTGTATTCCTGGTGGCCTGTGTTTAAATAAAAAAGTTATGGACTTAAAGGAATACTGTGAGGTCAGAGGCTGTTCTGAGAAATGTAAGTTCAAGCCAAGGACCTGGTTTGTTAAATTATGAGTCAGGATCCTAAATGCGTTGTAGGGACCACTTGTTGTGGGTCTCCACATTATAGGAGAAGAAGTATGCTTTAATGAATTTGGCTCGCCATGCTACAGACTGTTTCCAATAAGGATACTGTACTGACTGTAACCAGTGGATAACATTTGAGTTTGCCATGTTCCATTCACAAGTGATATGGTTGGGATTAAGTCACTTGCTATTGCTGTTGATGCTGCAGGTGTGAGCACTTTTTTTTCTACTTCTTGGAGGCTTTTGATTCTTTCAAAGGCTGTGGTAACAGTAAAAGAGCTGCTCGCCAAAAAGCTGTTTACCATGTTGCAGCAAGTATCACAGTCTGTGCCAGCTACTTAATGAAATCTGATGAGTGTCTGGCTGTCCTCACATCCAGCATTCCCAAAGCACCCTAATGAGAGTTTCTGCTTCTCATTTAGCTGATAGATTCAAGTTGCTGTTTGCAAAGAATCAGGCATAATATAATAAAAACAGGTGCATAATTAAAGTTTTAGACGACCACATGCACATGACAGCTACCCTGAAAAGCTATTAACACTGGAAAAAGCCAACCAACTTTCATCCCTTGCCAGCCCTCCCATTGAAATGGCTTTGCAGGCACATTTGCTCTGCATGTGGGGACATTGTTGTTACTGGGTCCCATTCACTTTCTTTTGTTCAAAAGTGTTATCTGCTACGTGTACACACACACAGGCATGCACATGTTTGATCACACAAAAACACAAAATAAAATTGATTTGATTAATGTCCTTCTGTATAGCTTCAAACAGTGTTGGTTTCCTACGGTAGAGAAGCATGACATTGCATGGTTCACCATGGTGCCAAATGCACCATATGTTCCAGGGAGTTCAAAATGTATATGTGCGCTGTCGGGGTAAACTCATTGACCCTGTCAGGTTTGGAGTTTCTCTCTCTTTGTTTTCCCTGTGCCTCTGACATCTCTCTTTAACAAACTCTCTCTCGTTTTCTGTCTCATAATAGTCCCCCTCTGAGACAGCAGGCAGTTAAGAACTCTGGGCTTGCCTGTGTGCAGCTAACAGCTCATGTCACCCTGCTGAACCACCCAGGAGCAGAATAAAGGGAACGATAAAGAGACACAGAGAAGGAGAGAGGGAGGGAAGCAGAGGAGTTAAACGATTGCAGAGCTGCTGAGCGGAGGGAGAGTCCCCCTGACATATCCCACACTCTGAACTAGGAGCAGACCAAAATGGATGTGTGATTAAATGAACTGTGATGCTTGTTCCTGGCCATCCCTGGAATTAGTCACAGTGATATTTTCACCGAAAAAGAGGCTGCTCATTTAAGTAGCACCTCTCTGCCTCCATTACAATATGTAGTCAAGCATATGTGCACACACGCCCCGAAAAGTTGATGTGAGGGCAGGGCGCACCTCATCAAACACCCAACTGAAGAACTTCTCAGAACAGTTGAGAGAAAAAGAGCAGTGGAACCTCAAACAGCTTGTTTTGCAGTGTTGAGTTCAGGCTCCCTGGGAGTTTTTCCAGTGAACAGACGTTCCTGGGGACACAAAGCGAGGGAGGGACAAGGGGAGAGGGAGAGTAACTGAGGATGACAAGTGCTCCGTCAGTCCCAGCACTGTGTATAATGCCATACTTTGGTTGGTGGCCTCAATATCATGGATGGGATCTTGTGTGTGTGTGTGTGTGTGTGTGTGTGTGTGTGTGTGTGTGTGTGTGTGTGTGTGTGTGTGTGTGTGTGTGTGTGTGTGTGTGTGTGTGTGTGTGTGTGTGTGTGTGTGTGTGTGTGTGTGTGTGTGTGTGTGTGTGTGTGTGTGTGTGTGTGTGTGTGTGTGTGTGTGTGTGTGTGTGTGTGTGTGTGTGTGTGTGTGTGTGTGAGAGATAAATGAGAGCATTGTCTGCTGAGGTTCTGATGGACAGGGTCCTGGAGGACACCATCCTTCTGTGCTGTTACCTCATCCCCAAACGCTCCACTCATCAGCCTGTCATACACACACATTCACACAACCTCTCTCCCTCCACGCTCTTGGAGACAGATACAATTGTAAATGCATAGAGATTATTCTAAGGGTCAGGTTTCTGGGCTGTTCATCTCTTCACATAAATCATCATCACAGTTTTGATGGAGGGGAGAGATGGTCGGCGTCAAAGAGGAGAACTGCACCTGTCTGCCAAGTAACTAAGGAACACTTGGCTTGCACTAGTCATGAAATGGGTTCCATTTCTTTAAATGTATGTTGGCACTTAAATGCGACTCTCCAATCTTTTATTTATTATTGTCACTTTATCATTCTCTCTCTTTTTCCATATACTATTTATTATCTAACTCTGTCTTTCTTCATCTAATGTCCCTCTATTCCAGGTGCAAGAGATCTTCGGTCCCTACCACAGAGTGTATTTTTGAGCTTCCTCACTTTACTGTCCAGGCAACAAGGGCCCAGACGCTTTTGCTCCAAGCGATCTGTCAGAGCTGGACCCACAGCATGGTCAATGGATCCCCGGTGACCCTCAGCGAAAGCCTGCTCCGTGAGGTGTACAGAGGCCCAGGTAAACAACATTCTCTACTCTAGACAATAAGAGATATGAACATTGTCTGTTGTTTCACATCATATTATGAAGTTATTAATCTGAGTCTTTTGTGCTGATCTCTGACCAGTAGTTCTGTTAGGGCTGCTCAAACCATACTGGGACAGGGCAACAGGACTTGTGATTTGTGTGTGATGATTATTTCAATATATGTATCTCTGTGTGTTTTGGTGAGTGAAATGAAACCTGACCCTCAAATGAAACAATGCATTTTTGTTACTTGGGTTTTTATCCAAGAGACATGGTGTTAGTTGTGGGCAGAGGAAGGAAACAGGTGTATCAAAGAAGAGCAAAGGATGATTTTGCACTGCATGTTTTTGTCATTGCTTTTCTCTGTAATAGTTTCCTTGTGTTTATTTCCAAGTTGCACTTGTGATTGTAGGTTTGCGATAAACATTCCGCAATGGCAAATCAGTCACTTTGCACAAATCACAAATATTCAGAGATGAATACATCACTTTGTCCATCGTGGAGGCATTTGCATTACATATTAATGTAGTCATCATTGTGGTTGATTTATTGAAATGATTGAAAGCACATTTGCTGTTATTGTAAGAACTGGCATGAGCTTACAGCAATTTGATATTTTTTAGTGTTACTTCTCAGGGCTCATCACATTATTTTCTAGACCAGTGGTTCTCAACTGGTCAGGCCTCGGGACCCACTTTTTCGTTAGTCAATAGATCACGACCCGAAATTTTGAACCACTCAAATCTATTCAACATCCTGCAGTAATATATACGCTTTGCAGCATACAATATTAATTAAAGTGAAGTACAGTGCATATCCCTTATATCCCTTCACAGAACAAAATAATGCTTTTAAATAAGGTTTAATGAGATGATGGAATCAAAGCTGAACTGTATAACATAAAAAGGCACATGTGCTGAAAACCTAACCCCAGAAGGGGGGTCTGGGGGGATTCTCCCCCAGGAGATTTTTTGAAATACTAACATATAATCTACCCATTCTGGTACACTGAGAAGAAAATAAATAGATGTATTACGACATATTAATAATATTTTATGCCATTGTTTGTTTTTCACTTTGTTCTGACAGCTGAGCTTGCTGCTCCACATAGAGAGAAGAGCAAAGAGGAGATAGTCTGTGTGAAATAGTTTAAATTGTGGATAAGGGTAGATAGCCCCCATTGTTCTGTGACCTGTCAATCATCAAACCGGGGGTCATATGTCATTATGTTTTCATTTTTATCTGAAGTTGTACCCATGGATGTATAAAGAATAGTTCTACCGCAAAGTTATTCTCCGTGGGGACTTCCGGCTACAATCTTGATTCTGATTGGCCAGAAGACTTGAAAAAACATCAGCAAAGATGTTTTATTAAGAAGATGATCACTACGTGACAGAAGTTTTCAAAACCGTTTATGGTCTCCGGTACTTTCAGTCCAATGCCTACTGCATGCACAGCGTTAGAAAATCGGGCCTTCAAAATAAAAAGTTTGACTTTGGGATTTTTTTTCCCTCCAATTTTCTTTTTTCTCTCTCACACATCTGCGACCCACTCGAAACGGGTCCGCGACCCACTTTTGGGTCGCGACCCACCAGTTGAGAACCACTGTTCTAGACTATCATTTGCCCAAAACAAGCCAACCTGATAGTAGCTAATAAGCTTTGAGCAAATTTGCTGCAGACCCTTTACGAGCATTACAAGCACACATCCACAAGTATAGGTCTCCAATTATACACATTCACATGAGACACTTTGAAATATGGTGCTGGACCTGCAGCCAGAGCAGAATAACTCTTTAAATATGTAACGCTTCATGTCACCTAGGATGCCTCAATGGTCAAATAATATATTTTGCTCCTTGTTAAAGACGGGGAGGGGAGTCTGAATTCAATAAAACAGTAGCGTTTCTCATGACGGTAGCATCTGGAACGTCCTCAGAATGGCCAGGGATTTTCCAACTCATTAGGATCATGTTGTTTGGTATGCCGTCAACATTCTCTCAGACAACTAAGCTACCTTTTTTAAGGTTGTGCAGCCGCAAAAATGTATGAAATCAGTCTCCCGTGGAGTGAATTCAAATATTCCTCTCCCCACACTCTGCCTCTTTTGGAATGGGTTTTCAATAGAAACATAGAGAAACATTTGCACATCTGGTCTGTGTCCTTCTTTTTAGAAAAAGAGCAGTGGGGAGAAGACTGGGATTAGCAAGCTAGAGAGTGAAGGGGAATAGGTGATGTGTGGTGTAGTTATATCTTTTTTGGCAGTAATTCCCATTATTAACTATTAAAAAATGTCTAGTCCTGTAACTGCTTTGAAATTGTGGTGACACTTATAGGCTTTCAGAAAGATATTTACTGTCCAAACCCTTCTCAATCATTTGTGTGGCAGGACAAATGGAAAATGAGCAAATGCAAAAAGAGAAGAGGATTGAAGTTAAAAGAGTAGACTGTTTGAAATGTGTTTGCTACTGTGTATTTTCCTAAACACAGTGCAGCCTCGCTGAATAGTTTGTGGTTCTTGTGAGCACTGTAGTTTAGTCGTAGAGTCACGATGGGACATTACTGTCTGTTCTGTGCCACTTACTCCTTATTTACTAAGGCCAACCCAGGCTGACTTTAATTGTGATTTTTTGTGGTGTTATATAGTTTTGTGCATGTAAATGGTCTCCAAAGGCTAAAGTTCCTGTGTTCCCTCAAGAGGGAGTTTCTCTCCCATACCCCCCCACAAGGAGCATAATAGGACCCTTTAATACAGATGAAAAGCTTAATGGACGTAGTGCTTTATTTCACATAAATCTTCATAATGTTGAAGCTATATGAGGACAGAACTGATGAGATAGTGCCACTCATTTCTTAGCAATGGCTCCATTTTTCCACTAGTGTGACATGCTAGCTGACTAGCTCCAACAGTTTGTAGTTAAAGCATGGGTCTTTTATAACACTCACAAGATTGAGATCCAGATTTAGGTCTTGTGGTCTTTTGGATGTTCTTGTGTCTTCAACCAGCAGTCCTCAGGTCATCGACAGCACGCACGCATGCAGGCACGCACGCACGCACGCACACACGCACATGCTTTGTTGCTTTCGGAATTTCTTCTCCCTTTTGATGTTGCTGAGTTTTTCAATAGTGGAAGGTGTTTCATATCGAGATCTTGCTGATAACACAGATGGTCAGTGTCCTTTGCGGGGTAGCATTTTTGGTATATTTCATTCCCTTTCAATTCAGCAAGCAGAAAAATCTGCATTTTTAATCTTAAGGTACTGACAGACTGTAAAATGTTCTTAAAAAATAATTGGTGTACTCAGATTAAAGCAACAGTAAGAGACTTAAAATCATTGCAGCTGACTGGAACATAGCCACGAGGACTTGTAAGACTTGGAGCTGCTCTGCTGCAGTGAGCAGCGTACACAGTGTTGCCTGTGTGAGAGGATTTAGTGAAATCAGAAAACAAATCGTAAAATCGTATTTGCCTCAGGACTCACGCTGCCAGCCACTGCTTGTTGCATGCACGTTTGGTTGGTCACAAAACTGTCTGTTGGGTAGTGCTGATTTTCAACGCTGCTTCAATGAGTTCTCTCTGGTGACACATTTTGACAACCTTCCTCTTTTGCATTCCAGCAAACAGTATGCCCTACTTCATGTATCTGTTTGCCTGGTGAAAACACAAAAGTGGTATAAAAGGAAGTGTATGTTTGTTTGTGCACTCATTGGTGCATGCAGTATGCAGCTCTCTGCCATGACAGCTGCCAGTGAGGTTAACATAAACTCTGCCCTACTGCATCAACCACTTTTTAATGCACTTTTTATGCCCTAATGCATCAACCACTTTTTAATGCACTTTTTATGCCCTACTGCATTAACCACTTTTTGTTATTTATTTAATTGTATGGAATGTAAGTCAATCAACTTGAATCTTTTAATTTCTACAATTGCTTAATACACAGGGCTGAATCACAGAGACTCACTGTGTGATTGCTTTGTCTGTCTCTACTTGTTGTCCTGTTGATTAAACATTAGCCTAGTTGTGTCTTTGCAGTAAACCCTCCAAATGATATGGAGACAACGCTCTACACTTTACACAGCTCATTATAAAAGATGGATTATTCTGCAAATGAAATGGTTTTGGTTTGTTTGCATGAGCTAGTCAATAATGAACAGGGAGCTATGCTCAAGTGCTGGCTGACCTGAGTTGTTTTCCCATATGAAGTGTCTTCCATTGTTCTCCCTAAATAAACTGTTTTGGGACCTGTGCATAATCTCAAACTGAATTAGGACATTAATCAGATACTCAGGCCAGTGCAGTTAGGTTTCAATACAAGCTGTTGCCCTGCAGCGCAGACAGGAATATAGACATCGTGATCTGTGCACTTGCCCCTCTGTTTTATTGTCTTGCGAAAATCTGTATTTTGAAAGACACATGTTCAAGGCCTTTTTAAACAGGCATAACATGGGCATTTCCACCAGTGATGGATTCAGGATTCTGTATGCAGCAACCACAGCTGGTTTTGTGGCCACAGAGCGCTGTGGTGGCCTGGACCAGGACGGGAGGAGGGGGGTCTAGTAAAGGTTTTTGGTTGGTGGTGGTCACCAGACGTACTCTAGAGGATTGCTGGGTAATATACGAGCTGTGACATCACTTCAGCGTGACAGATATTGAGGGAAAAGAACAGAGGAAAAGGAAGAGAGAGTGAGAAATATAATGAGCAGAATGAAAAATCTAAATTCGAGGGAAAATAAAGGTTTCAGGGAAAAGTGAGAGTGAGGGTGTGGGGTTAGCTTCAGTGCCACACACACACGCACACGCACACGCACACGCACACGCACACACACCTCCCTGAATGCATACGATCCCATTTTAGGCAAGTGACTGCAAGAATGGATGGATACAGCGAGAATGTGCTCACTGCATTGCGGCTAGAATGATGTTGATATATAGTCCAGAACTTATGCTCTCATTCCTAACAGTGTCATTATTAAAACAATAATGTTGTACCCCCTACACATACAATGGGGGATAGGGTAGTTAAGAGGAAAAAAGAGTAGTAGTAGCAAAACTATTCAAGGTTATATCAAGGAGACTTATTTATAATGTTCTTTCCCATTTCCCATTGCTTGGAAAAAAAATGCAATCTCTTAGAAGATGCATGTCAACAACAGCATCTGCTTGAAAAAGGCTGCTCTTGTCGTGTCCAGCAGTTCACCTCCCTGTGATCTAACTGCCCTCAGGAGCACGGGTCTGACACAAATCCCCCTGTGCCGCTGTGGTATAATAGGTGTAATAGCTCTGTGTTATTGGAGGGGAATCACACCTTCGCCTTTGTAAGATAATCACTGGTACGCTGTGCATTTAATGTTGTCTGGTCCCAGAAGCAACCCATCTATACCCAGATAGCCCTTTTGCAATGTTCCACAATGAAAGAAGAAGAAAGGACAGGAGCGTTTTTTCATGGTTTGTGGTTGTCACACATGTCAGTAAAGAGATGGGAAGCTTAATGAAAACCCTAAGAAGTCTGTTTTAGCCTGGCCTGGGCCCTCACTCAAGTATCCATACTTCTTGGAAGAGGTAACGTATTGGTTTAAGAGACATTTCTGCCTGTCTACTTGTCTGCTTCACGGATTGACATCAGGGTAGGAAGAAAGCAGGAGGGATAAAGAAAGAAAGAGGGCTTTTCATCCATATGCAACCTTATTTCCGACATTAAAAAGGTTGTGTCAGCATCAGAGAACCGATAAATAAATCTTGGATGGAACTTGAGACGGTTCTTGTCAATGAAAACTTCAATGAGCTATAGACGGCCCTCGCTCCACTCCTGGCAGATTGTGATGATGTTTTAAGTCAATCCAGACTCAGGCCTTCCTCCTTTCGTTTGTCTTCCTGAAGCTGCTCTTTCTATGCTGCTCACTTCAGTCCAGAGCTAATGAGAAAATCAAGTGGAATGCAAAACAGAAGTTGGTTATTTTGTGTTGTCCACTAATTAGTCACTACATGGTTAGTAATGTATTTGATGGGATGAGAGGAACACAAAGTTCTTGAGGTCTGTCACAAACAACCAAATGGTTGATTCCCCTTTCATTGTTCCCCTTTTCCTCTCTCCATCTGCTAGCTTAAAGGATGATATTTTCATCTGCCATATGACCGGCTGTGTCCATGTCTAAACTGGGGGTAATAACATAGTAATTACAGTGTAATAAAATAGTAATATTGGTTAAATTATGTTATGTTGGTGTATTAATAGTGTAACATGAGTTACACATTTGTGTAGGGGAGAGTTTCTGTAGATTTAAGCTCTCGTCATTAAGGGTTGGAACATTCAAGTCCCGACTTTACCCATTATAAGAGTGCAGGGTACATTTAAAGGTTAATTAATATCTCTAGACAACAAATAAAATGATATCATTGTATGAGGAAAGCATCAGTAAAACCTTAAATCACTATCCTTCTAAATAAAAGGATAGTGATTCTAGACAATCCTTTATTTTCTTTAAAAAGTAAATAATGGTTTGATTATGACCATTAATCATAATATATGCATTACATAAAGCAGTGCATAATAAATGATTAAAAAGAACATTTCAATAAATAAGTAATTTAGCAGCTTAATAACTGGCTAACATGTTTTAAAAGGTTCACACACACTTAGCAAAGAGCACTGCAGAGACATGAAGCAAAATGCACTGTAAGTAGAATGAGGTTAAAAGCCCCCACAACAGACTTCTCTGAATATTACCAAACCCCGAATCAATAACAGCCCCAAATATATATTTTTGTATTTATGTCATCTGGTAGTGTCTGCAGAGCTGTGCCATCTAAGGGTAGTGACTAGTGCCGACTGAGCACATAGCTCCATGTCACAAGGCCATACATTTGCCAGACATTTCCTCTATGACTCTCATTGAAGTGTCTCAGCAGCACCAAAACCCCAGTCACGTCTTGGCTACCACGCACGCACGCACGCACGCACGCACGCACGCACGCACGCACGCACGCACGCACACACACACACACACACACACACACACACACATCAGCCCCTGCAAAGACAGCATTATTAATAAACAATAACTTGCTACTTAGTTACTCTTAAATACTGTTCCATAATGGAAATACGAGAGGGAGAGAACGTCTGATAAAGAGCAAGTGTGAGTTGTTGAGTCAGAGGGGGGGAGTGATACAGAGGGGCTGCTTTACAGTCATTAGCTGCGGTCTGGAGTTTGGAACATCTATCTCATGGTGGAACCACACTGACATTCCGTCCTGGCTGCTACTTCAAAGTCAGAGTGCCCCTGTTTCCTAACTAAATGTGTCAGGGCAGCATTACTGTAGGGATATGCGATATTGAGAGGCAGGCCCTCTCATCCAGAACTGTGTTTTAATGGCCTATCTGACCACGGACTAATCATCTCCTTACAAGCGGTATTGTGGGAATCGTCTGTGTCACAGCGCATGTTTCTGTTCACTCTACGCACATCTGTCTCCCCTCTTTTACTCTCATTCTTATCACTTGGTCTATAACTTTTCGTTCAGCTTTCCTCTGCATCCCTGCCCCCATCTCCCAAACCCAACTGGCCCATTAGTGTTGGCCAAATTGCTTCCGCATGAAGATTTGTTAATTGTGGTAATTCGGTGGCAGAGAGAACCAATGTTTGAAAGTGCAGAGAACATGTGTCACTGCTTCAGTGGGCAGACGGAAAGGGAGCATCACCTGGGGGGGGGCTAATCATGGAAATTATACTACCAGCCTCTGCTGCTACGAGCACTTACTTACGAGCACTTACGACATCACTGTCGTACTACCACCACTGGTATAAGCTGTGTGTGTGTGTTCCACACAACTCTATTGGGAGGGTTTCTATGTCAACATCTTGCGCCTGTGTGTGGGTGCTACATAATCGAATGTCATGAGAGTATTTTTTACATTGTATTAGTTAGTGTGTTTTATTAGCAATGGAAAATGCCACAGTAAATGACAATTAGCAATTGTTATTGTAGCTGAAATGTATGTAAAGTGCTTACTCAGCACAAAACACAAGCCCTGCTCAGTCAAGAGCCATGCAGGCTGAATTATTGCTTTTGTCAGTAAAATGTAGAAAGTACACACATAAAATGACACTTTTACCACAATGTTACAAACAAACAAAGGGGGAAAAGGGGCATAGAGGACCAAATGCAGCGGAGGGCAGTGGGTTGGATTCAAACATGGGCTGTTGTAGCAAAGTTTTAGTTTTAGGGCACTAACTAACTACTACTGGCTCACCTTGTCTGTCTTCCTGTCCCACTCTCTGTGCATGTGTCTCTCTTTTTGCTGTGTGCTAGTACTGGGCAAGGTGCCAGAAGACCTCCTGCTCCTACTTACTGCTTCTACTTCAGCCCTTCCTGACTAAGGAGAGACACTTATTGTTTCTGCATCAGCACTTAATGGCTCAGTTGGCTGCTTTTGGTCTACCCAACTTGTCTATGTCTACCTCATTTTCTGTCAGCCCCCTGGCTGCTGTGGGCCCATTGCCAGACTTAGAGCTTTTAGTACTTTAGATTTTCTTTCCTTCTCTGTCTGACTACTTGCCCATTAGAGTTTGGTGATATTGTACCTGCTCTTGTGAGCTAATCACCATCACACATGAACACCTAATGCAATAATACTTGGCAGGGCCAGGAGAAATCTTCACTCATTACTTTAATGTAATTGCATTGAATGCAGATTAGTAAGTTGAACAAACATATATTTCACACCAAGATAAATACTTCTGCCTTACCCTTCTCTGTCAAACCACAATTCAGTGTTCCTGTGTGAATGTTGAGTTATTGGCTTAAAGAAACCCCTTTCCATAGCATTAGAATCAAAATTGCATACTATTTCTAAGGTATTATCACAAAAAACAAACACTTTACTTCTTGTTTTAAAATGTAACTTGGCCTGGTCTAGGGTTATGAGCAGACAATGTTCCCATACCATTCCTCGAAGCAGCAAGAGCAGGACATGTTGGAATGTGTAAAACATGGCACGTCTGCAGATGTCTTGCACACTTACACACACACAGACACTGGGACATGTGCACGCTAACTACTGAGGTATGTAGAGAGCAAAAAAGCAGCCTTCACATCCCATATTGCCCTCTACATCTGTGCTTTCTCTTTTTTATCTATTCTTTCATTATGTTTCTCTATATCCCTCAGTAGTTCTTAACTGACTTTCCATCCCTTCTTCCATTCGTATTTTTTTCTCTCTCCTTCACCTTCAGGATGGTAAATCCAGCTGCCCACTGTTGCCCTCACAGTGTTTGATGGAGTGCTGTAGTCTCTGGCCCCTAGCTGTGTGTTAATGCACTACTTGCACCTGCCCTTGCTGGAGTAATAGCACCACACACGTTCACAAACTCACTCATTCACTCACACAATGTCTGGCTGTAATACACACACTAATGCGTCTTACATACATAATCCAAAGTGGATACCACTGTTAAATCGACAAACTACCAACCATTGTGTTTTTCTTCTTCCTGTGTACCCTACTTTTTATAGTCTGACAGCTGGACAAAACATTGTCCAGACCCCCCCCACCCACAAAAAACCTCCATGCAGCAGGTGCACTCTGCCCTTTAGGACATCTACTTAAGCAATGTTGGATAGTGATTCCCCTAGTTTCACTTATCAAAGAGTTAATAGAGAAGAGGGAATGGCCCCTGTTGTGCTCCAGATTAGCTTGCACTTCGAACATCTCCAACTTTTCCAGAAAAAGCGGAGACTCATGGGAACAGTAAGTCTGAGTGGAGGCCTACTCATCCCTGCTGCAATCATACTGTATTTAGTACTCTAATGCAAAAAGCCAAATGGTCACTGGATCTGGAATTCCTATAATGCTTCGCTCTATCTACAGGGGTCATGTTGAGACACAGTCAATAGTGTGTGTGTGTGTGTGTGTGTGTGTGTGTGTGTGTGTGTGTGTGTGTGTGTGTGTGTGTGTGTGTGTGTGTGTGTGTGTGTGTGTGTGTGTGTGTGTGTGTGTGTGTGTGTGTGTGTGTGTGTGTGTGTGTGTGTGTGTGTGTGTGTGTGTTTAATTAATTGAACAGGGACAGTGCACATTAATCAAAGTTTCTGTAAATGTGCCAGAGTTAGCCCAGAGGCTATTTTTCATCTTTTCAAATTTGATAAAAACCGATACAAAAACACAACCAAAAAAAACTTACAAATTTAGCAAAGCAAGAGTGAAACAGACAGACACACACTTTACCAATTAACAGAACATGAATCTGTGAATTGAACACAATCTGTTCACCTGCATGTTAGTGAAGCAATCAACATTGGCCCCTCTGTTGTTTCCCCGACTCAGACTGCAAGGAATCTGGGTGTGACCCTAGATAACAAAATGTCCTTCACTGCAAACATCGCTGCTACAACCCGCTGCTGCAGATACACGCTTTACAACATCAGGAGGATACGTCCCCACCTGACCCAGAAAGCGACGCAGGTTCTGGTCCAGGCTTTCGTCATCTCACGCCTAGACTACTGCAACTCCCTCGTGGCTGGTCTGCCTGCATGTGCCATCCGACCTCTGCAGCTCATCCATAATGCAGCTGCTCGTTTGGTCTTCAACCTTCCTAAATGTTCCCACACCACGCCGGTCCTCCGCTCCCTTCACTGGCTTCCGGTAACTGCTAGAATCCACTTCAAGACAATGGTACTTGCGTACCATGCTGCGAATGGATCTGGCCCTTCCTACATCCAGGACATGGTTAAACTGTACACCCCAGCACCTGCACTCCGCTCTGCATCAGCCAAACAGCTCGCTGCACCCGCACTGCGAGGGGGACCCAAGTTCCCATGAGCAAAAACACGTGGGTTTGCTATCCTGGCTCCACAATGGTGGAATGAGCTCCCCATTGATATCAGGACAACAGAAAGCTTACACATCTTCCGGCGCAGACTGAAAACTCATCTCTTTCGACTCCACTTCGAGCGATAGAACTATTATCAAAGCACTTGTATACTAATAAAGGACTGGCTTATCTAAAGCCAGTTGAATAGCACTTGAAATGTTTTAGCTCTATGAAACCTGATGTACTTATATGATTCTGTTTTCTTCAAGTTTGTACTTTGTTGGTCGAACGCACTTATTGTAAGTCGCTTTGGATAAAAGCTTCAGCTAAATGCAATGTAATTTAATGAAGTGGCAGGCAGGGAGACAGAGAGAGGTATTTACCCTCCATATCTTCCATTTGATAGCTACCTCTCAGACAGAAGGTGAAGAGGTTGCTGGGTAATTTGTCTGTGAGAGGGAGAAAAGGCAAGTCAGTAGTTGTTTTTTTTTAGCACTTTCCAGTAATTGTGTAGTTTGATTGTGCTGTGTATGTGAATCCTGTGTGTATCAACACTGTCTGCTGTTTACATTGAACATCCGTTGAACTTTTAGAGGTGGAAATTAACAACTACAAATACAAATAATATAGCTAATTTCTAAAACAATCTACCCAAATAATCTTTGTTCATGCCCAGTACATACAGTATCTGTTTACATCTGTGCCCACTGATCCTAGTACTAGACTCCTGGTATTAGGATGGGTTAAAGCAGAGAACAAATGTCACTGTGTGTGCTGTGTGCTCTGCATGTGTGACCATTAAAGAGGGTTTCATCCCTCCCAATTCTATTCTATTCTATCTATATATTGTTACAAAACCTTTAACTTTAACTAAGTTATAGACTCAGTGCCATGGACACTTGTAGGGAATGAAGTGCTATCACTGTAAGAGGGAATCATTCTGAGAAGTGGAGCCTTATTGGAACAGGTGATGTAAGAATTGAATGTGACTCCCTGGGACAGTTCCAGCTCCCTGGAAGAATGTAGCATGTGATGGATGGATCCTCTTCTCCTCTCTCAACAGCCTGTTTGGCACACAACTCCCTAAACTCCTCAGTATCTTAAAGCAAGCCAGCTATTCCTCCCTCCTTCTCTTGTTGTGTTTGAAATAGCCTTTCACCATAGGAATATCATTGACATGTCATAATGGCGAGTTTGTAATCCCCCCACTCCGTTTCATTTTGGAAAAATGGCAGACGGAAGATTCTTCCATGTGCTACCATTTAAAAAAAAAAATAAATCGTATAGTGAAAAGCATTTGAGTCTCCTGTGATGTAATGCTGGTGTTAGGTGTGTTGTAGTTGACACTAAGCTGGATACTGGCGTTACTGTATTGGACGTTATTTTGGAAAGATATTCCCTTTATATTGGCCTAATACTCATGCTCCTAATAGTCTGCTATTTAACTAAACATGTCATTCAACTTTGTAGATTTTCTGGCATCTTGTGAAACATTTAAACCAAGAAGTTGACAATTATATGCACATCTCTTTTATTTTCTTCCTGGGCACCAAATGGTTGTTATGAGCTTTAAATGTTATCACAGGAAGCTTGCTAAATCCAGAAGGATACAAATACAGATAAAATGTGCCTCACAGATGAATACATATATAGAAATACTTTTCAATAAACAGTATAATATACTGTATATGTATATATAATATATAAATACGACTGTCATAGATAAAAAAACCTCATGTGCAGATAATAGTGTATCATACAGTTTAGTAAAATGTATTGTTGAGATGGTGGCTTTAGGGCAAAGTTCACTGTTTAACAACATTTTAAGGCTTACTATAATATATAGATGCACTTTTATTTGACTTATTTGTATGGAGTCACACCAACAGGTTAACGTTGGAAACAGAGGGCATCACTAGCCAGAGTTTAGATATATGCGACAAACTCAGTGTGTTGGTTATATCTGTGTTCAAGAGCACCTGGTTTCTCAGAACCTTTGGAAACACTGAGAGGGAAAGAAAGGGGTCAAGACCAATTAAAGGCAAATCAAGTGTTTAACAAAGCCACAGCAGCAGTGTTTAAACCTGCCGGACTGCACTTCATTTTTAATTTTTTTTATTAGGTGTGAAGTCTCCGGGCCCGTCACCGACTCTCGAGGGCTCGGTCCAAAACCTGGAGCTGAAGTTCTGCAGCCGTGCGACGGTGAAATGCGCCTCGGGAACCGTGGGAGCTGTAAAAGTGTGCGCCAGGACCCCAGGTGTGTGCAGCTGTGCCCTGTTAAAACTTTACTGCCTGTGTAGGAGGGAGAGCGACTAGACTATTATTTTACTTTCTTTAGCTTATACTTTTATACACTTCACTCTGTCTCTCTCCCTCTCTTTCTCCCGCTCAATCTTTATCTTGATTTCTTTCCAGCTTTGTGATTCAGTTGCTGTTTTCTCCTGAGGCGCTGTCATTGGTCTCTGGCCATGTCTTTAACAGCAAGGATGTTATTGGAGCTAGTGTCATAGCACAGAGTTCACAAGGTCAAACTGAACACATGATGTCAGGCAGATTATAAGATCTATTGCAGCTGTCAATATAGAAATAAGACGGGAAAAAAGCATGTGCAGTTAATTGTCTTGTTTCAAAATTAACATCTGCAGGTGATGTATGCAAATATTGTACACATAGTGTTTTTTCAACATATGCATAATATATGAATTTGCCTTTAATGCTTCACTCTTAGGTTCGGGAGAGGGGGTTAAGGAAAAGCTGGTTCCTCTGGTTCAGGGCCCGTCTGACACCAAAGAACTCCATATGAGCCGCTGGCTGAATGAGATCCGCAAGCCTGAATCTTTGTTGGCTCCTGACCTTCTGGTGTTTTCTGTCCAAGTCCCACAGCAAGGAGGCAATTGCAGGAACTCAGGTAGAAGCTTTGTAATGTTGCAACTCTCTCTTTCGAATGCATCTGTCATTGTACATGCTCTGTAGTGCATTTTCTTACTCAGCATGTGTGTTTTGGAAATCAGAAATCACCATTGCACACTGATATTTTAGTTTTTAAACTCATTTTCTGGTCGTGGTTTTAGTGTTTGGACTGGTCCCAGGCTCTAGTAGTCCATATTCCATCTCAATTATTGGTCATCTAATGCAAGAGTCTCAGTTTGTTTAGGTTTTCAGATTTTCCTTCCTCCTATAATGTCACGCAATGCCCCCTTTCAGTTATTTGTTTGGTAAAGCCGATAAGTGTTTTCCACGCCAGTATCCTTGAGGCAGAGTTGGCATGCCGGCGTCTCTTTACAGGCAGCAGGAGTTTTCTAAATATCAGTTAGTCTCTTTCAGCGCGGGGCAGGTTAACAACAGCTAACACTCCAGGATTGCTGCTGCAGGCCGCACTGATGTCAGGTTACAGTTCTTGATTGCACCCTAAAACCACAGATTATATTTCTGGTTTCGGTTTGAGAGTGTGTTGGTGCATGCATGTGTGTTTAGAGAAAGGGTGTGGGATTATTTATTAGCTCTTCCAAAAGACTCAAAATACAATTCAGATTCCAAAGCTCAAAGTGCTGTTGTGCGTCATTAAGTGAGTTTGTTATTAAATGCCTAAAACTTAATGCATCTCATTCATACAGCTTGGTCTCCAGTGTTCTCTCAAACCTTTCCTACCCATCTACCCCAAAAGCTGCAAGGGGTGGTTCTACCCTTTATAGATTTACAGACACAATTAAGAGACCACTCTAAATTGTTCTTAAATCTCAATCTCTTCATGTATGGCAGCCATTCTATTCCAGTATCTGTTGAATTCCAACACAGAGAAATGTTGTCAGAGTTGAGAAATGTCAACTGCACACCTTCTCATCATTGCCTCAATACTCTCCTTTTTTTAAATTTTTCTGGCTTTAATGTTCCGTATTTCTCGCTTGCTTTTTTCTTATTATCTCTATCCCTCCTTTTGGTTCATTTTAATCTCAAATCTAGAAAAAAATCTGTTTTCCATTGGCCATTTTGGCATACTTTCATCTGTATTCATTTTGTTCCCTAAAAGTCTAATGAGACATTCATTTTTATTGGCTATACAAAGGAATGAATAAAAGCAAGTTGAATATGAACTTTATTGTATTTTGAACTCTATTTTAACACAAACTTTCTGCCAGAAGTATATATTTTATCTGAGATGTCCCTACAGTCAGCAGTAACAGCAGTAACAGTTAAATAATAACAATTCCAACCGAGCATTTCTCTGTGCATGTGTAATTTGTTTTAAAGATTCTGTTGAAGAACAGTTTTTTCCAAACGCAGTGTGTGTTCAGAGGCATTTGTGGGTACCTACTTATATGTCTGTGTTTTGTATGGTTGTGGGGATTACATCAAAGCCTTTGGTCAGTTCGCATGTGCCCTGTCCCCGCTGTCGTCCAGAGGGTGACTGGGAGCCTGTTAGAGCGGTGTTAATGGACTGATGGTTGCAACGCCTCATTTAGTCAGACATGGAAAGGTGGAGTTAGCACCACTCTAAATTTGCTCCCATAGGACCGACTCAGAGGCTAAACATTTTGTGATCATGACATTGTTGGAGCGCTTGGCCTTGGCATCAAACACATTTTATTCATCCCATGTGGCTCTGTTGATTCCATTTAGCAAATTCTTAAAGCGTGACCATTACACATTGAGCATAGGAGGGGGCTAAGGAAGTAAGAGAACGGCTAACTATTTACACCATAGACATGCTGAAAAGATTAAGATGTAATGAGCCACAATCAGCTTTCGTATTTTATTTTTATTTTGATTAGTTGCTTCTGGTTTTTGTATAGATGCAACCAAAAGCACAATAGTAATGTGGGATCTTTCCACCCAATTCTCAAAGAAAAACATTTGTTTAAGAAAGGGGGAGCTAGCTGGTAATTGTCATCAAGCAACCAACATAGTCACTGAAGTGTTTGAATATTCTGTAAATACTCACATGCCATGGTGCTTTCACATACATATGCATTTGTTTCATGTTTTGGTGAATGTGATGGACTGCAGTTGAATATTAGTCTAGAGAAGTGTTGTCTTCAGTGTTTCCCCACTGGTCATGTATGTGTGATCTCAGTGTTGGAAAATGCCATCCTTTTCCTTATGTATCCTTTGATTCATCCAAGAAGCCATTTCATCCATGTCTTGCATTTCCCCATTTTGAAGAACCAGGAATGCCCAAATCTCTGAGGCCACCTCTGATATACTATTTGGTCACCATCTCAACTCAAGTCTAGTTCTGTCTTATACTGTTTTGACCTCTGTCTTTAACACACTTGACTGCCTGAAATATTTTAAACAAACCCACAAGCAAGTTTCCCCTGAACTAAAGTAAACAAGTACACATGTTTTAATCTTCTTTCTATCTCTCTCACAGCAAAGTGAATTCATCAAGGAGATACGTTACTTTTAAATATGGCCAGCGACATCTGTTTTCCGTCTAATTATTTACCAGCAAAAGCTCAATTCCAGTTTACTGAAGGTTGGATGGCAAAGGATGGCGGTTGGAAGGAGTCCCTATACACTTGTAGAACTCCAGACCCAGACGGATGTGTTTCCATTAACCAGAGTTGAGGTTGGAACATTATAAACAATTAAACAATTACAGTCATGGGTTTTAACGCAGAAGATCTAAGCAAATCTGCTTTGAAATAGTCTTTTATAGATCCAAAGGCCTATAGCCATTTCATATCTTGCCGTTAACTCTTTAAACATTAACAACTTGACAGTCCCAGACGCTCTTCCCCTCTTTAGTTCCAGATATACCCATCAACAAAACTATTTTTTGGCATTGGAAGTGTACTACGATAGTCAATAATTATCCCCTTTTTCTTTTTCATTTTCTCTCCTTTTACAACAACCAAACATGATTCATGCTGGTGCTCTGCTCTGACACAAAGAATAATGAGAAATCAATGCCATTATTAAGTATCCTGAAAGTAAACTATAGTGAGGGATGGGGATGAAAGCCAGGCAGCAGTGGGAGGAGTCTGTCTGGAGGAGGTCAGGGGTGAGGGAGTTTGAGTCACGGTTGCAGGCCGCAGGTTGGCTGGCTGCCTGAGAAGGGCACAGCTCAGTGTTCCACTTGCAGGGCCAGCTGAGAGCCAGGGACAGGTCATCCTTCACTAGCACACACTGATGCTGTGTTCATTAAGGCTAGTAGATCTATTCATGAGTTGTACACTTTATCAGAGTAGAGAGGAGATGTATGGACCTCCAATGCTACACTGCTACAACTATCAAGATAGCCTGATCTGTTAGATCCCCGTCAGTGGCTGGCTGTTCTGGGGCCTGTCTCTGTTGATGGATGGGAAAGACTAAGCGGTGTGAGAGAGGCGAGGGCTGGAGGGCGTGTGAGGAGCTGGGGTTTATGCTGAACCTCAGGGCGAGCGGCAGCCTGCAGGTGTTCCCCCCCCCCCCCCCCCACACACACACACTATCCACCACCCTGACGTGCACCAGAGGGGGAGGGCTAGGGTCGGGTGGGCTTTATGATCACAGAGAAGACAAAATGCGAGAGAGAGTGAGGGATAGCATGTGTTTTCCCCTGGCACGCCAGCAGCTGCGAGACAATGATTTATGCTTTTCTCAGAACTCTGGGATCTCAAAATGTTACATTTAATCAAGCATACTGAGAGCAGAGCAAATGTTAAAGATGTTCCTTATAAAGCCCTCCAGTTTTTATCTCTTTACCATTCTGTGGGAGTTGTGGGAATAGGGAAACAAAGTTATCTTTCATCTTAATTTAAACATATCGGAAGGAATTATAAAAGCTACATGGAATTAACCCTTGGAGAATTCCCCCCTGTACACTTATACTAACAATATGTAGATCCCTTATAGCTAAAACAACGTTTTCTTGAACACTGAAGTACCTTTTAGTACTTTCTACAGTTGTAAAAGTAAACTGATTATTTCTATTGATAATAGAAATCACAAATGCACACATTCATTAGTACAGATTATTTTTAAATAATATTAACATTTGCTGAATTGCTATTTATATCTATTTGCATCTTTACTGATAAGGTGTTTTTGAACGTGTGCATGCATGTGTGTTTGTGTGTGTGTACAGTATTTGTGTCCACAGCAGTCAGAAGCAGCTGGGATCCTACACAATCTGGCCTGTACTAAAGACTAATGACAGCAGGTGGGTATGAAGCGCCACCTGACTTTGATCTGAGCATTTCAAACAAACACACATGCATGCACTACACTCACTGAGTAGCACTCACGTGCACAGGCATACACGTAGAAACATTTGCCAAACATGATCTCTTTGCCTCCCCTCTGAAACCGTGGCCATTGAATCGGTTGAACTGACACCATAACTGGGGTGTGAATTTTGGGATCTCCCTTGGTAGCCTCCTCCATTTTAATCTTTCAAAGGCCTGCCATACTTTCATTTGTCCATCTATCATGCTCTTTCCCCTCCTTTGCATGTGTTCACTCACTCCATTGAGTGTTAAATCAACAGTCTGGCTTTGTCTCAGGCAGCAGCGTGATGGCTTTAAGCTGTTGGTCTGAATTTCCTCAGGCTGATAGACCTACACTAGACAAAATGGTTCTAATAATAGATTCATTTTACATCCCTGTGAGAATGCACAAAAGAACATTTCTTTAGCTAGCTTTCTTAGTAACGTGGCTTTCTGTGTAGCTGTCGGGAACCGAAATTACTTAAAAGAAAAATAAGAGTCTATATATATACACAGTATGTGGTACAAAGGCTCCAGGTTTTGCAGCATACCCAATACAATGGTCCCACACTCAATTTAGATTTCATTCAGGTAATGAAATTGGACCATAAGAGGTTGTTTCAGCTGTTTATTTGTTTAACAACTTTGTAACTTCCTGAACAATCTGTTTAATCTTCAAGGCAGTCGCCCTCATCATGTCTTGTCAGTCAGTGTGTGTTAAGCAGAGCAGGTAATGTGGAGATTAGACCCAAGGGAACCCACTCAGAGCTTGGTACTGAGGTCAATCATGGCCCATTACTGGAGCTGTTCGTCTGTGAAGTGTCGGGCTACTTAGGCCACTCTCACAGTGCTTAAATCCTTGCTGGAGTGTGAGGCTGAGGGACAGGGATCAGGTACAAAGGGATAAGGGCTGAGGCTAGAGATGGGGTTGGGTTGGAGTGTGACTGGGGCTAAAGCTGCCGTTCAGGCTAGCCTCCACCCCTACATGATATCACAGCTTCCATGCGGCCATTTAGCATGGGCCATTCTAAAAACTTTTCTCTATCATTCAATTGATCTAAGTTAAAGATTTAACATAGTCATAGCTTTAGGTTTGTGCTTGGTCTGGTAAATAGATTAAAGCAAATTGCGCATCAATGATTGGCTATAGCTGCGGTAAAACCAGAATACCCCAGAAAGAACATTCATTATGATTAGCAAATAGTCAACACTTCATAAGCAACACCAGACACATTTAATGTAAAAGTGAATTATTTGATAAATGATAAATGTATATCCAATCACAGGTGTTAATAATAAAGCAATGATGTTTAGTAATTCTCCATCTAGGACAGGTCTGATGATGCAGAAAGCAAAGACTAACCACAGTTTAGGGAATCAAAGTAGTTAAGCTACAGCCTTTCCTGGTGTGAGCTGTCAGTGTCGGGCATCAGGGTGCTGTGTGAGTGAGACAGATAGACTAGAGATTTAGCATTTTAGTATCAAAAGAGGTAATTCTGGGTCACTGCTGTTTCACTTGTAAAAGCTGCCGTCTAGGTCGGGCAGAGTCAGAGGCAAATGAGCGAGATGTTTTTTTACTCTATGAAAGTGGTGAGGATATGAGCTCATCCGTTTCATTTAAATGACCTCTGTAAAGACCTAAGGGCCTTGGCTGTTATCAAATGGGCTGTTTACAAATGCCAAACGTGTCAAACCTTGTAGCCAATTAAAAAACAAAACAATAAAAAAATGTGTTTCCACATACAATTTCAATTTAGCACAGCTGGTGACAGAATAGCTGCACTGCAACGATAGTAGCATCTTAATTCATTTTGAGTTTTGTTTTTCGTAACTTTTTAGGCAACACCTAAAGGAATTTAATTTATATAGCCTTCTCTGCATTTCTCCTTTTATTCTTTGTGGGGATGAGCGAGATGCGTGCCCTGTTACTCAGCAGCTGGAAAATATAATCTAGTTTGTCAGCTACTGGGTGTATTGTAATTCCCAGGGCACCCTGATTCATTTCCCACTAAGGTGCAATTCATTTGTAATGTTTGTCAGCTAGACTTTTTGTGAAGAGACTAACACAAGACCCCCCCCCCGCCCAAGTTTTATACACTCCCATCATTTTAAATTCCCATGTGACTGCAGAGTTACAATGACTAATTACAAGTTAAGCTCTCTAGAGAGAAAGAGGCAGCGAGAGAGTGAGAGCACAAAGTACTCTGCCAGCTGTATCCTTTAAGATCCACATTAGTAATAAGAGATGTTTCACATCGTGTTTCATGTTGTGTGTGCTGTTAATGGAAGAAGAAATGCTGTCTGTTTGCTAAAGTGGACAGTGGTAATCCTGGGTTTACTGTGTAGCATATGAGCTGTTTACACGTTATCCTGAGTAGGGCAGAGGTGCAGAAGCTCAATTAAGTTAAGTAACTTTATGTAATTGAAGGTTGTCACTGGATCAAAGTTCACACAGCACATCAAAGCCATTGGCTCCCCGGATTGCATAATCAGGGTTCTGGGGTTTTATTCTCACAATTTAGAGAGGATAATGTCCAGAGTGACTGCAGGGGGCCAGGTCTTTGTCTTCAGTGATACACTGTATCGTAATCGGTTTAATATAGTTGAGCCAGTTCAACCTATCACAATAAACTTTGTATTTTCTTTCTTATTTTCCCATAACAATTATTTAGGTTAGTAAAGTAGCAGTGTAGATGTTATTTGCTTTAAATTGACATTGTCGGAAATGATGTTTTACGCTTCATGATAAACTGTACAGAGGTGCTGATGCAACTTGCTGTGGTTTAGCAGTTGCCCTGTGATAGAGAATTTCCTTTTCCCATGCCTTTTCATAGTTGCTGACAGAGACAAAAATGTATTTGTGTTGGCTCCCTGTTCACGTCTCTTAAGTTTATCAGTGTCTGTCTAAAGGCCCTGACACACCAGGCCGAAATCGGCCGTTTTTGTTAGTCGGACGACGAAGCGTGCCCTGTCGCCCAAACTCAATTTGGTGTGTCCCGCACCGTCGGCCGTGACACGCCTTATTTGGCCTTTCATGGCCGACGCACGGCCGATTCAACATGTTGAATCGGCCGTGCGTCGGCCACAGGCAGTCGGACAAAGAAATCACTCTGATTGGCTGTTCAGCTAGCGAATCAGTGCATGGGAAGTGAAACGGTTGCTTGAGAATGTCTTCCACAAGCAACACTCCAATGGCTGATAGCTCCAGTACCGCACAAAACATGTTTTCGATGGACGAGAGTGAAAATGGAACGCACACTATTTGTTGTTTGTTTATATCACGTGGTCTGTTCTTCTTCTCTGTCTTCCGGTTGTTGCCTCTTTTGAATGACGAATACACACTACCGCCGCCTGCTGGTAAGGAGAGTTATTGCCACTCACGCATGCGCAGTTCGTACCTGCTCGGCTTAAGTCTTTGCGGTGTGTTCCAGTGCGACACATGGGCAAGACGCAGGAGAACACGCCAACGCAACAGTCGGCGTCAGCGTCGGCGAGTTCTCTGGTGACTGCTTGGTGTGTCAGGGCCTTAAGAGCCATGTTTCGGCCTCTCATCTCATCACTGCTGTTTCAACTGATGAGATCAACCACCACCACCTCCTCAAATTATTAGAGGTTGGTTACTGATTCATACTCTGCCAGTCCTAAAGTCACACAGAATAACCAGAGTTCAGTCAGATGCCGAATCGGCAGTATTGAAGCAGGCTGACTGGAGCTCTGTGCCGGTAGCCAAACCAATATGTGTCTGGTCGCTTGAGTGACCATCAGAAAGCACGCGGTGGTCGTGGGAAGGGGATGAGAGCCCATTAGCTTCTTCACAGCTCAGCTGCCGCGGCGCGCCTCCTCCCTCAAGCCATGTCCTCCGCCCCCCCCCCCAGTTCTGCACTTTAAACACATTTTCCCAGGCTGCACGGTTGCCCAAATGAGTCTATGTATACACAGTGGGCAAAGGTTTACCACAGAAAGCTGCAGAAGCACTAGCTCTTCAAAAGAGAAAAGGGGAAATATTAAAGTTAGTGGTTCCAGGTCCCACTTAAAGCAGCAGTGGTGAGGATGAGAAGATGAAAAGGTGGTTGACAGGAAAGGAGGGTGGAAAAGTGATGTAGACGGGGCGAGAGCTATTATTCTTTGACATTTCTTTTAATATTGATGTTGGCATTATTGCTGTAGCACTGTTAAGATGTAAGTCATTAAGCCAGTGGTGGTTATGGGGTTGCGGTGTAGGTTTGGGCTGGATGGTGGTGGCGATGAGAAAGATTTCTCACAATTCTCCCAGGATAAAAAGGCAAAGTAATTAACAGAATCAGTCGGAAGGAACCAGACCAGTGGGGGCTGGGCTGTTGTAGGGGGGGGGGGGGTTGCAGTGGTTCAGTGAGGCTCAGTCAAGAATGGAATGTGACACAACCCACACTAATGTAGAATTATCCCATATAACTGGCTTACTATTACACACTCATTCACACAGAAGAACTCAATAGTACCAATTACAAGGCCTTTGGTTATTTTTCAGGGTTGGCTCATGTTCAGAAACACTATTGGAGCACTGTTTGAAATCATCTGATTCTTAGAGGGAAATAAAGAGAGCTATGATGTAGGCAAGGTTTTTCCTCTGTTGTTACAATTCTTATCTTTTTATCTTCCAACACCTCTGGGATTTATCCCAGTGACAGACAGGCTGAAAAATGGCTCAGATTCTTCACTCTGCCACCCCATTAGTATCCCCAAAATATGGAAGCAGTTCTCCCTCTCTGGAGTTCTGCAGTTTTGTATGAAGAGTTCTCATTTGTCTTCAGAGTCCCCCATAGACCACACAGTATCAATTTGCCATCATTTCCCATAAAATAACCAAAAGTCATGCTGTGATGACTTAGTATAACCAGTGGAAATTAGCCATATTTAAAGCTGCACTTTCTTTACAACCAGACGACGGCTAAGGCAAGAAGCAAGTGTTTGTGCTTGTGTTCAAACTAGTGGTAATATCTCCTTACTTGGCAAGCTAAAGTGAAAAGAATATATATCCAGTAAGATAGTTAGACATCACTATGTGGAGGGCATCGGCGAATTATGACAGATGTGTTTAATAGCTTGTTTTCTAGCTTATGAAAATGTTAACTCATGCTTAACAGTTCGACTAAAAAAAGCTTTACTAAACTATGACACCGGCCAGCTGTCACCCTAGCTGTAGGATTAGACTGTGTGAATGATGTTTATGGAGCACAGTGTGGATAAGGTGAGACCTTAATAAAATGCCCGTTCATTCTTTATTTTACTCTCCTGAGAATAAAGGTATATGCTTTCAGGAATCCAATCAGACGTTGTTTCACCTTTCATTTAAATTCCCTATCCTCAAACATGCACATATACACAGGCATAGTCTGAGAAGGATAAAGCCACTTTTGAAAATATTCCAAGACACAAGTGTGTGCCGAAACCTGTAAATAAAATATATTTGTATGATTTACAGGGATATTTCATAATGTCCAAGTTTAAGGTGAAATTCATCATACTCCATTTTTGCTGACTTTACTTTGCGCTTGGTTGAATGTCTTGATGCTTGTCACATATTTAACTCTACTGTGGATGTATACATATATGTATTATGTATACATAGGTACTTAGGTAGCAGCGACGTGCAGTCAGGGGAGGCAGGGGAGGCAGAGCCTCACCTGTCATACTCCAATGTAACGGGAAAACAACTAAAGAAAAACTAAATAGTAATAATAATAAAATGTCTCCACTGATCTATGTTGTAAGTGTGATTTATGTATGATTCCAATCGCTTTTTAAAGTCAAAATCAGCAAATTTGCCGAGCTCCGCTACAACTACGGGTAGCGATGAGAAGTGAGGCAGGGACGAGCTCTGCCTCTCGTAAGCCCACAGTAACTTGCTGGAGCGCGGGCACTAATTTAGCGCGGGCACTTATTTTGTGAGCTCGCTCAAGCCAGTTACTGTGGGGTGACGTGAGGCACAGATGAGCTCTGCCTCACCTCAGAATGCGTCACCCCACAGAAACTGGCTGGAGTGCGGGCACCAAGCGCAAGCCTGTTACCATCTCACTGTAGGTCACAAATCTAATGTTTGTAGATCCCTTTATTACATTTATCCTCACCATCCATAGTCTCTAAATAACTTATTTCACGTATATATGATATTTAGGCTCGCTGGTCTCATCATATAACGGCAATGAAAAAAGCAGCAGGAGAGGCAGCCATAACCTCTTCCGCACTGAAGGGGGCGCACGTGAGCCCACAGGTTCTTGTTGCTACTGTTATTCTACGAAGAGACGGTAGACGCAAACAACAAACTAGACTTTTCAAACTACAGGAAGATAAGGAGGACTTTTACAAAAAAGTAATAGAGATTGTTGTCCAGAAGGATAGCATGGACTTCATCTTCAAGTCAAGGTAAGACCACAATTGTAATGAAAATGGGATCTTACTAAGAAAGAACAATCCAATATTTAGATGTTGGGTATCCTTTTGTTGAACGGTCTGTTTAAAATGAATCGAAGCATCAGACAAAAAAAGCTTTTGAAAATAACCGAATATTTCGATTAAGGTCAAAATATAATATTTGTAAATCTGACTCTGAAAGAGTCAGTGCCTCATCAGCCATGAACCTCACTGCACGTCACTGTTAGGTAGTGTTTGTATACAGTATGCATGAGGAGTAAATGCAGAGATTGAAAGCAATTTTGCTTTCCTGGACATGGAGGCAGTGAGCAGTGCAGAGAAACAAGGCCAGGAGTTACTTCCACTTGACTCAAACTGCAGTGGTACAATAGCCCTTTTGGACCTGGCATTCAACCTGTGTATTGTCCCTTCTTAAATACATAAATACAAATACTTGTTATTTAATCTCACTTCCCTGCTCTGAATACGAAAAAAAAGTATAAATTCACTTCACTTTGTCAGAGTTTGGTTATTACATTCTAGCGGCAGAATTGATTTTCATTTCAAACCTTTATTTATCCAGGTGTATCCCATTGAGATCATTGATCTCTTTTTAAAGGGAGACCTGCTCAAGTAGGTTCCACATGAAACATAAAAAAACATAAACAGAACAACAAAAGGACATCTTACAGCATCATTACAGGGATTACAATTTACATAACTATCCACACGAGCAGGTACCAACAGCTTCCGATTGAGTAGCATCCAACTGAGCTTTAAAAACATTTAGTGGCACCAGATTGCTCAGATATGGGAAAACTCAAATATACAGACAGTAACACATTTCAGAATCGGAATCAGTTTTAGTAGGTTTAATCATTCAAGGAATATGCTTTGGTGTTGAGTAGGTGTACCTTCAATGTGGCCGAGGACTCATTTGCTTACCTAGTGCCAAAATAATGTGGACAAACCACTTCTTAATGTAGTCTAAGTTGGATCTCACCGCATCTTGGGTGTGTTTGCACATACTTCTTAGTGCTTTTCACTTGTGATTAAATCACAAATGACACATGTTAATACTAGGTCTGAATAAGCGCAGCTCTTTTTGAATAATGGCTAAAGGCACTGGGTGCTCAGTAGCCTGGTTTATGTCCAACTATTCTGTCCACTGTTGAGCCCCTGATCATCTCAATCCCTTCAAGAAGCACTCCTCCATGTCATATTTTGTATTCTTTGGTGGATTGTATGTATTTAGTATAAAGAATAACACTTTTAAATTCCTAAAGTTGAATCTACGAACAAACATACACTCTTAGTTCATTGATGCAGACCTGTGGTGTTATTGTCAGTCTTTTGCTCTCGGGGTGTTGTGTACAGAGCAGGTCTAGACCCCCATCACTCCCTCTGCTCTTTACCTGGGTCACGACACCCTCCGTCTTCTTCTGTCTCTTTTACACCATACGCCAATATGCTTTTCTTCCAACTCGAACCTTAAAATTGTTACCCCCCGCCCTCTAACCCCACTTAACCTTCACTCGCTCTCCTGGCAGGTTAGGCAGGAATGTTAATGGAAGCTGTCGATGTGAACACCTCTGCCTGGTGTCATCCAGGCCGCAGAGAGTTATGATGCCCTGTGTGAGGAAAGCATCCTGCTCTGCTGGTAATCTGAGCCTGAGTGTTTCTGAAGGCCATGCAAGGCCTTGTGACTGGTCATCTTCAACTCAACTTTTATGGCCACTTTTCATTCCCTCACTCCTTTTTTGTGATCAGTGTCTCTTTTTTTTCAGTTTTTCTCCCTCAAACTATATAAATACGAGAGTTTACACAAAACAAGGAATGCTAATTTGTCATTTTTCCCCCTCCTTTTACCTTTTCCTAACATTGTGCCCCTGCTCCAACCTGTGTTTCACATTAATCAGTCCCTCTAGCCTTATCAGCAGCATCAGTATTCTGGGGCTACTGACGCCCTTTGCTTCCTTGGGATTTCTTTTATTTTCACAGGAAGAGAAATAATAGGGCCAAAAAAGAGCTGTGCCCTTTACCCAAAGGTTGTCATTATGTCATGACTCATAAACACACTTTTTGACATCCAGGTCTATAGCAGATCAGAGACAGAGACAGAGAAGGAGGGAGGGAGAAATACCAACCTGGCAACACACTCATGACCAAAATTAATAAGGAAAACATTTTAACGCGGAATACAATCTGTTGTTTTGAAAGCTGCGGCTAATGTATGTCTGTACCTTGTATCTGCTCAAGCTGTCTGGACTGGGATGGAGGTCTGACACCCAGCCTAGTGGCTACATCCGTTGCTTCTGTGAGGAGTTTCACAGCCAATATGCAGACTTTGCTTCAGGGCTTTGGACCTCAGAGCCTTCTGTCAGCTCTGTGGTTGACAGCACCATTAGGGCCTTGCATTTTCTCCAGGGTATGCCCGGGAAAAACAGGCAAAGCCTCTGACATAAGCTTCATTACAGTATACATGTGTATGCGCTTGTACCAAGTGGTTTCATGTACATTTTCATAAATGTTCTCGATATAATATGGGTATATTTTAGGCTAATGTGAACTGTAGGCCGTGCAGTAGCTGTTCTGGTATCAAGATGTTCCTGGTACTGTTTCTAGAACTTTCTTTCCTGCAGGGGTAAAAAGGTGTCAAACCCCCAGACTGAGGAGGCACACTGAATAATAAACAGCAGGCAGCTAATTTATCTGATTGAAGGCACGATGAAAGCAGTGGGGTACACTTAATGCTCCCTGCTGCTATCTGACTTGTGTTTGTGCTTATGTGTATATGCAAGAAGAATGGGAGGTGTGTTGATATTTGTGTTCCCATGTGTGTGTTGAACTGTATGTTAAACTGCTACAGATGGTAAGAGTTTCCGTTGTGCTCCAATTGGTCAGTAGTGGCTCATAAGGCTATGTCTCACGAGAGAATGTTTTAAGACCAAGTTTGGAAATACACATTTACAAACTACATACAAGAAATCACAGATGCTTGTATACCACTAACTTAATATCATGCCATGCAAAACACACACTGCTTCAGGATGAAGCTGCGACTTCAGCCCTTGCAGCGTGGAAGTAGTTAAGGGTAATTATGGCATCAAGCCTTTCCCTGAGCAGAGGAGGTTTTGAGGGGTGCTGTATTTGTGTGAGAGTATTTGCTTTTGCCATTATAACTGGGAAGAATTGCTGGTATTTTAAAGGCAATTTCTGAATACTTATTAGGCATCACAATACATGTAGGATACATGAATGATCAAGTAAGACGGATTAGATAACTAACTTCTATATGGTCGTTTGTTTTGTTCAATGTTTCATTCAATTACATATTTAATCTCCATTTACAATCCCTGGTTTTAGGATATCTTTAATCTGCCTTGAGACTTGGACATTTATGGAAATGTCATCTCATGAATTCACAATATCACGAGATGCTGACACAACATTGTGACAGCGAAGAGACAAAGGAGAATAATGTGTGAGTGTTCCAGCAGAGATGGGTGGGTTGTGACAGATAGCATTTGGGGAGGAAATGAAGTTGGCTGATTGACTGCTGAATGAGTCTGCTCTGTTTTGAAGTGACTCTGTGAGGCCTGTTTCTGGACAGGCAGAAGATCTGTGGCCAGGTGCAGACACTAAATCCAGACATTCTCTACACAGGGAGAGAGACTACTTGTCAACATGTGTGGTGCTCTGCATGCAGTATTTGTAAGCCACCATAAGATATGACTGTGTGCCTTATCAGTCAACAACATCTTTAATATGGATAATATATTTTAGGGTACAAAGCTATTTGTAATGACACATTTACAAAGTGCAGAGAAGCGTTAGCATTCATTCAAAGTAAGTTCACCATGTTGCTCACCTCAACACATTTTATTATGATAGAGCAAATGTGGGCTAATTATAATTCCTCATGTTCCGTTTTTTTGTCTAGTTTTGTACCAACATATATTCCAATGAGGCAGTTGAAGACACCACCTCTAGTGGATCTGTTGCAAATCCATTTGGTGTACTAGTTAGAAGCATTACCCTCTTACATATAAGTTATAGACTTTTGCTCTTTCATGTTAGCTATATCAACACAATGATCATATTCTCAGTTTTTCTCTGATGAATAGCCATGTTCGGTGACTGCGACTTTGTCCTTTTGGTGCACTTTGCATATTCTACACATGCCGTCACTTTACCACTTGTTACAAATCATTAACATTCAAAAAGGAAAGTCATAGTCTCAGAATTAGCACATGTTGACATGTTTTGTTGTGGTAAAGATCTTGGAGCAGAGAATTCGGCATAAAGTCCTTGTGTGTGCGGGTTTGTGTGGCTTTTTGTTGCTGAGCTTAGTGGCGCTAGTTAAGTTCTCTGACATTACAGGATCATTGAATAACTCTCACCTATTCACCTCCATCTGTGTCTGACAGACAGAGCCTCTGCCTGTATGAGACAGGACCTAAACATGCAAGGAGGCAAAGCAGTGTTTGACAACCCTGAGAGCATGGAAGGTCCCTTTACTGAACTAATAAGCTGGCTAAGCTGTAAGCCGTGTGACGACCAACACTCTCCCACCACCTCTGCCACCTTCAATGTGTTAGCGACGGCATTTCAGCGCCGCTGCTCCTGGATCCCTCTTAGCCTCTGGGCCAGTCAGTCAGTCAGTCGCCTCCAATCTGCCCAGCCCATCAGTTCTGTTTGAGAGGCTCTTTAATGCAGTTGATTAACATGTTAAAGGTCATGCCGTCGTGCTTTTCAACAATGTGTAGGTAGGGGGTATAAGTAGGGAGGGTTTAGGGCACGGGTAGTGCGACAGTGTGATAAGAAGCAGACTGCGTTAAATCTGAGAAATGGCTCTAATGGTGTGGACTTAGAATCTGTGTCTGTAGTACCACTCAGTTATTTATTTTAATATAATGATGTCTACATACTTAATCACTTCATCTAGGTATTGTAAGGCACCAATACATGTTTTATAAAATTATTTCACATTTTTAATTGTAACCTTTCTTAATACGTGTCAAACTAAACTGTTATTAACAAGTAAATTAAGTTTGCTTCAAGAAAAAGGTGAACATTTAATTTTCAATAATAGATTGTCTGACACATCAGCTCTCAGCCATCAAAATTAAAGTATAATAAATAACAAGAGGGCCCGATGCATCATAACTCCAAATGATTAGTTCACATTGTTTAAAAAAACCTTAAAAATAAATATTTTAAAACAGGGAACACTGATGCGAGTTCATACATACAGTAAATATTTCCATATACAAAAACATATGAGATAGGTGTGACACGGCCCAGTTCTGTGACGTCCACTCCTCCAGCCTTGTAACCCTTCAGCCTCTGATGCTCTGTCATTCTAGCCCCCTGCGGTGAAAGTTTACACTGCTGTTCACACCTCTCTTATCAGCCGGAAGTCCTTCTCCCCTATCAGAAACCTTCACAGGAGCTTCCTCTGCAGCCTGCCTTGGCCACAGAGCCTGGAGCCATAGGTACAGATAGAGGTGATTTGGCAATGGGTTTATCTGTACATTTACAGTCAAATATGAATGGTCAGCGGGATCGGTTCCAGCTGCCTAAACCCAGTGTAATCTAGTGTAATCTAGTGTAATCCAGGCTGATCTGAGGAAAGAGGCCTTATCATGACATCCAACAGATCCACTCCACTGGTACCTCCACAGTAGGTGGTAGGGTGAGCGTGTGGACACAGAGCCGCCTGACTGAGAGCTACCAGGGTATCAGGGAAGAAGAGAGGCATATCAGAGACAGTGCTGAACCCCCCGCCCGTCTCCTGGGTGTGAACATGGGGTCATCCATGCCAGAGGAGGGAAAGAACAGCACAGAGCAGCAGGGTGCTGGAGACGGTTGTCCCACAGAGCAGACGATGGTTTAAATGCTCCCAGTCCATTGGCTGCTCCACACTCTGCCCACAGCTTCACATTGACTCACTTTTAGTACTGAATATATATCTAAAGTTATTTTGGTGAGTGTAAATAAATAATAGAATATTTGCAAACCCCTTTTATGTCCAACACAAACACAATGTTCCACCTTTGTATGTTCTGTTGTGTCTAGATTGTCAGAAACTAAATCGTGTGTTGAACACAATGTGGACCTTTATGATTAAATACTGTGTGATAGTATTCCATTTAGGCTACTGGATAAATAAGTGATCCTGGCTTTAGATAGGTACACGGAATAAATAATTATAAATCCATTATAATCCTTCTATACAGTAAGTGGACATGCTCTCCACTAAATGAGATTAAATAGACAGACACTGAACATTTTGTCTTGAAAACAGAGGCTTAATAAACACCATTTGGAACTTGAAAGGCGTGCAGCATCATGGCTGTTTGTGGTCGCCGCTTTAATGCAAATGAGTAATTACTAGCAGCTTTTGAAGTAAGCACACACAAATGTTACAGAAAACCCACTAACTTTATGAGGATTCAGGGAAGACACAGGATTAAACGGCTGCATTACTGATTTGATAGTTTTTCTTTAGATAAATACAACACTTGTGTGTTTTATGATTGTCCCTACATGAATTGTTTATAGCCCTCGCTTTGTCAGAAAGAGACACCAGTGTGCAGGGTGAATGTGTTCCACGTCTGGTTGGAACTGGTTGCAGTTTGTTAGCAAGTACTACAGTAATATAGGCTTTATGTGAGTGTGACTCTGCTTTGCCACTGGCTGCCATTTACACAGGCAAGCAGACAGAAAAAAATCACGAGGCAGAGAGGAATGTAAAGCATTGGGAAGTTCAATTTGGAATTCAACTTTAGGCATTAAGGCACACAAACAGGCCGAGGCTTAGACATCTGTGCTGGCAGAATATCACATACATAGACACTCCAATTGGACAGTGTTTATGGCAGAGATGGAACAACCCAAGGCAGAATGTTTGATAGAGCGTAACAAGGATATCTACAGTATGTTTCCCATTTACTATCTTTGCATTAGCGTTTCCCAGAGATCTCTTATTTGTTTCCTTATGCATACAGCCAGCCAATTGAGGCTTATTGTGGTGCTAGCTACTACATACATTAGATTAGCAGGTAACAAACCGACTCAAGGTATATTATGGGCCACATAATTGTCTGTTGTGGTTGCTTATCAGTGGGACTGTCCAGGAGGTCACACACACTTGTGCTAGTAAAGGTCCTTACACACCAAACTGACACCAAAGAATACCAGAGAACACGTCCCGACGGAACGTCGCCTCACGTCGCCTCACGTCGCCTCACGTCGCCTCACGTCGCCTCACGTCGCCTCACGTCGCTTCACGTCGCCTCACGTCGCCTCACGTCGCCTCACGTCGCCTCACGTCGCCTGCGTCTTGGCCTTGTTTCGTACTGGAACACACCGCAAAGACTTCAGCCAACGGCCAAGTTGCACGTACGAACTGCGCAATAACTCTCCTTACCAGCAGGCGTGTATATGTGTATTCATCATTCAAAAAAGGCAACAATCGAAAGACAGACTGCGTGATACACCGAGAAGAAATAGCGTGTGCGTTCCATTTTCACTCTACAACGAGAAGCTCATGGGGCTTTCCCGAATCTGTGTCGAGAGCTGGAGTTAAATCAAATCTCAGATTTGCCTTCTTAATAGTTTGTTTGGGTCCCTCACTTCCGTTTTGCTTCTCATGCACTGATTCGCTAAGCTGAACAGCCAATCAGAGTGATTTATTTGGCCAACGGCCTTTAGCCGACTGCCTCCCGATTCAACATGTCGAATCGGCGGCTGAAGGTGTCGGCAAGACCGAAAAGACACGACGGTGCGGGTCACACCAAGACACACCAATCTGAGTAGGGCGACACAACGCTCATCGACGGCCTGACATCTATCGACGGCCAAAATCGGCTTGGTGTGTAAGGGACTTAAGAACAACAGGACACACTCTCCTTCTGCAGTGCATTCATGAGCCAGCAGCTTGCTGCAGCCAAACATCTCCAGGCTGTTTAAGGGAAGGTTCACTACAGAGACACAAGGGCGCCCCCTCTGGGACCTGTTCTTCCACTGGGACAGCTCTCTGGGAGGCCAAACGTTCTTGTTTGTGTGTACACACATCTGTGTTTCTGTGTGCTAGGATATATTGAAAAAGTTCAGAGCACTGTTATTTATTTTCATTCAACATGTAGGTTCTGTTTATCATTTAGGTGTATGCTAGAGGTTTTAGCTCATAGGTGAGAGTTGGGTGGTCTTTAAATTGAATTTTTAAGCAGCTTGGTTTTGTTTGACACTTAGTGGCCTGAATCTTTAGTGTTATTTCCTGCTTTCGCTAAAGTTGTTTATATGCCATGACCACCCTCGATTATTTCACACATCCCTCATTCTACTTTGTGCTTTTTCATCATTCCTCTTTCTCTTATTCCCTTATGTGACACTTCTCTCCTTCTCTCTGTTCACCCAACCCCCCCTCTCCTTACCTCCATGCATATATCCCCTGCTCCATTCTCACTCTTGTTGCAGTTCTTAAGAGGAAGCCTCTCTGACCTTTTCCAGGTTATTGTTACATCATTGCCCCCTTGTGGCGTGTGGATAGGAGGCGTGTGGCGTAGTGGGTTGTCTGTTGGTGTTCGGATCAGGAGGTCACAGGTTCAAACCCCACTGTAGTCAGTTGTGTCCCTGGGCAAGACACTTCACCCCAAATTGCTCCTGTGGGGATTGCGTATGTAAGTTGCTTTGGATAAAAGCGTCTAACAAGTAACATGTAATGTTAATCCAATGTCCAGCTTGTCGCTGTGTGACAACCGTAGACTGGTGACAACGTCATATTTTTGTGGTGTGATGTTCAATATGTTAAGCCCCCCAGTGTGAAGTTAATTGTAGACCACCCCCCTTGGTACATTGTCTGTGTTATCGAGTCCCATGATCATACAAATAACCACAGGCACTTTCCAACGGAGCGCACAGTGTGTGTGTGTGTGGTTGTGTGTGTGGTTGTGTGTGTGTGTGTGTGTGTGTGTGTGTGTGTGTGTGTGTGTGTGTGTGTGTGTGTGTGTGTGTGTGTGTGTGTGTGTGTGTGTGTGTGTGTGTGTGTGTGTGTGTGTGTGTGTGTGTGTGTGTGTGTGTGTGTGTGTGTGTGTGTGTGTGTGTGTGTGTGTGTGTGCATGAATCACATCTTAATTTCAAAGACCAAATGATTCCTTCATTCGTGTGGCCTTTCAGAGGTCCTCTCCTTTACAAATAAATATTTGGTGATGACAATATTGGAGATATGTTAAACACCATGAGGGTAATTTTCTAGTTTAATAAACGTTAGCTCTGGTGAAGGGGGCACAAATGTATCTGTGTTCCTGAAATGCTGGATAGAAAGAGGGAACGATAGAGAGAGGAGATTGCTTCATAGAGAGGAATAACCTATTTATTAAGGTGTGTTTTTGTATTCCTTGCATGAACACTGATTGTTTCTACTGATTTTTTGGCCAATTGCATATTTGTTTGTGGTCGTGCCAAACTTAAATGAAATTAATATAATTGTGAAAGATTGACGCAGTGTGGTGAGGACTGAAAAGAGAAAAAGGCAAAACTGCAATATCCCTTCATTGGTCTGTCTCTGATTTGTGATCTCTAATTTGTTCTATGTGTGGGTAATTCTTAAGTTAAAAAAATATATTAAAATGTTGTCACAGTGACATTTTCCTGATTTCCTTCCATGGCTTAGTACCCTCTTACCACCCATTGTGTTTCTGCAAAGTGCATAAGACTACGGGAACAACTCCCCTACATCCTGCCAACATTTAGCTACACTTGGGTAACAGTACAGATACTTAATAATAATAATAAATATACAAATAATAATAATAATAATAATAATAATAATAATACACTCTATTTATATAGCACTTTTCCTGGTTTACAAGCAAGTTAAGAAATATAACAACAAAAGTTAAAAAAAGAAAGTGCTGAGCTAGCTGGAATAGGGGTAAAGGGTTAGATACTGTGGCTACGATAATTACAAAGTGTGAAAAACTTTAACAAAGCTTGAGAGAAATTTACATTTTATAAAACAAAACACATTACCAAAACACTTTTACAAAGGAAAAAACTATTTAACATTAACAAAAACAAATTAATAAGATGCAAAACACTTTTACAAAGCTAGAGAACAATTTACATTTTATAAAACAAATGTACATTTTATAAAACAAAATTACATTAGCAAAACACTTTTAACTTTTAATTAACAATAAAAAATGAACAATATGCGAAACACTTTTACGAGGAACTGAGACACATTTACAAGTCCTGGTTACACGGTTTTGCTCATCTTGTGGACAATTTATAGTTATTTTTTGAAAGGCAAAACCGTGTCACTTGGCCCAGGTGGTTTCCACAAAACGGACACAACATGTTTAACGACCGTTAACACACTCGCACCGTCCATAGGTACTGGCGGTCTATTCGCCAAAACAAACTTACGTTTGATTCAATCACTTGCAGATCACTTCCAGTATGATGGACATTCCCTTTCCGGTTTGTGTTTCGGAACTTTTACATTTGTCTCAGTTCTCGTAAAAGGTTTTCGCATCTTGTAATTTGTTAAATTGTTTTTCCCTAGGTAAAAGTGTTTTGCTAATGTCATTTTATTTTATGAAATGTACATTTGTCTCAAGCTTTGTTAAAGTGTTTCACACTTTATAATTTTCGTTTGCTCAAGGATTAGCAGTTTAAGGCAAGAGTGAAGAGGTGAGTTTTGAGGGCTTTTTGAATGATGTGAGAGCGTACCTTTATAGTAGAAATGTCATTTCACCTAATGATAAATATTAGTAAATACTGAAAAGTATGTAGGCGAGAAGGAGACATTCTGTTGAAAAACAAGCAGGGCTTTGGGGTTCAGTTCTCTCAATGTTCACTGGGATTTACACTCATAACATTTCTTAACAAAAACATTTGAATGATCACAACTTGAGATCACACCACAGAGTTCCAAATGGATGACTTGAAATTGCAGTAGTATTTGATTATACTCTGAACTAGACATGACATTAAAGAACTTTTGGAGTCTAACCGTTTCTTATTAGTGTCCTTTTAATTTAAACATCAATATGTTCTAGTGTCAGGTAAATTATTTTTTTCTTTACTCCCTACCACAATCTATATCCATCCCTAAGAAATTAGATATTAGAATTCAACTTTATTTAATGAAATAACGCCATTTCAGCATACCCTCAGACTGCCATCCTATTGCCCAAACAACCACATGTGACTGTGCTCATACCAATTACACACCAGTATCACATGGAAAGAGGTCAGCCACACCAGAGAGAGAAGTTGTTGAGGTTACCTTTATACATAACAGCGGGGGTCAGAAGAAGACTGACTGATCAAACTACAGCACACTTTAATGCTACATTACAATAGACAATACATGTGTAGGATGTACCCAAACCACAGCAGATTCTTCTGAGGCATCACAGGCTCCAAAGACCTTTCCTGGGAGCTCCTTTGTGGATGACAGGAATAGATGTAATCAGACATAGTAAAGTATTTTTTAGCAGGTCGTGGAGGGGTGAGCCAGCAGCTCCACAGATTATGTCCACACTCCCTTAACTTTATGGTGGGTTGGGATGAGAGGAAACCTGAGAGGGCCAGAGAGAGGTCAGGACCAGGGGACAACCTCGGTATCCATGATTGCTTAATGTGAGAACGCCAGAAGTTGACAGTAGCTCTGAAGAGGTGACTGAAGCTTACAGTGTTAAATATATAAGGGTTCATTTAGAATGTGAACGACCAACAGGATCTTTACTCAAAGCAATGCTGAATATACCAGGTCAGGGTCCAGATGTTTTAGGTGTCATGTTCTGGACAAAGGGACACGCACTGTTTGTATTCATATGTGGAACTTTCACACACATACAGTAAAGGTCCACCCTAAGGCCTGTCAGAGCCAGAGCTTGGATTACAAATGGGTGTTTGCAGCTGTAATGTACTGTAATAAAGCCATTTTTAAATGTTTAGCTCATTTTCCCCAAAAGCACATTAAGTTATCTGTTTTGTAATGCAGACTTATCCTCATTATGTCCACTGGTTATGACTTAACAGCGATGGAGTAAAACATTGCGTTTTTCTGCTTCACAATGAGTGAGCACCTCTCGTGCCCTCTCCAGATGTTCTGTGCCCCAATACAGCAATTGTACTTAACATTTTTGAAAGTGTGAGTAGCGATTTATTCTTTAGCTGTGGCCCTGTACAGTAAGTGAGATTCTTATTTCATGACTTATCTGAAGGGCCAAGAAAATCAACCCAGACCTGAGTGTACAGGTCATCCAGACGTCAGGCCCATTATCCACAGCATTGAATGCCCTTTTGTATTAAACTACAATCTAATGTGTCTGTGTGTTTGCATGTGTATTTGTGTAGTTTTTTACTTTGCTTCTGCACAAGATTCATGAAGTGGATGTTTGCAGGGCATGCCAAGCTTGTTTCTGTCTGGCCCTTAGCAGCAGTAGCAGGAAAACCATATGCAATTTAAAATGACGAATGGTAAACATGTTTTGTTTAGCTGAAGCATGTAACAAACTAGCTAGAATACAACTGTCCCAGGCAGAGACAGTTATTACCTGCTGTTAGGAAAAAAATTGAGCTAAGCCAATATTAATAATGGAGCTGGTTTTATTATCCCGTGTTTTTGGAACATCGAAAGCGTATCATTAAACTGTAAGAGAACAGTCACTGTGGGAATGGAGGCTAGTGACCATTGACTGCAGAGGTGATATTGGCTTGAAAGGCCACTAAAGCCGATGCAAATTTTGTTTGCCAGCAGTGTTTTTTGTGTGTGTGTGTGTGTGTGTGTGTGTGTGTGTGTGTGTGTGTGTGTGTGTGTGTGTGTGTGTGTGTGTGTGTGTGTGTGTGTGTGTGTGTGTGTGTGTGTGTGTGTGTGTGTGTGTGTGTGTGTGTGTGTGTGTGTGTGTGTGTGTGTGTGTGTGTGTGTGTGTGTGTGTGTGTGTGTGTGTGTGTGTGTGTGTGTGTGTGTGTGTGCGCGCGCAGACAGAACCTAGCACCTCCATCCCCTTTGTCCATCAGTCGGTGTTTAGTCAGGAAGCAAGAAAAGGGCATGGTGCAGAGCTCGTGTAAATGAACAAAAGTTATAGTCACACTACGATTTACTCACCAAAATGTATTATGTTCATCCTTGAATTCCTGAGTGCATCTTGACCCTTATCAAACATGTGCAGGTCTTCTTCCCTACCTTGCTGAAACAATGCAGAATGGCTTACCACCTCTTTATCAATGCAATAGTGTGTACGCATCAAATAGATTGCATTGCCCACTCATCAAGAAAACGGCTCCATAGCACTAGGTCTTAAACCCCTCAGGGAGCATTAAGCCAGGTACGTTTCTACATACAGTATGTGTGTGTGACATCATGCGGGTCACATTCGTTTCTGGGATGCTTTGCTGCAGCAGAATTATATTGCAACACAATCTACTGTCTGATCCAACATTGTTTCAGGGTCCTGACCTCACAGCAACCAAACATTTCAGCCTGTTGTCTGTTCTTTATTACTCAGCTCCTCTGGATTTCAAAGAGGGATGACTGGCTGCACCCAACCCAGAGGCTGGGCTCCAAAAAGCATATCATCACCAATATTATATTAGCCCAATGACTTACAGGGAAAGTAAGACGATCTCAAAACTTAGGTCATCATTTCTCCCAGCTTCCAGAGAGGCTTAGCTAATTAAGTTGCCAATGGTCACTGAACAGTCTCCCAAAATTAAACAAGTGTTACATACTTTTAATCTGAAACATCTGAACCTAAAGAAATAAATGCAAATCTAAAGAGTATGTATGTATGTACTCTGTATGGCTGGTCTTACTCCAAACATTCTATTTGGTATAAAGACATTTAGAATATGATCGAGCTTGGCCAGAGGTAAGATGTACCCTGGAAATGTCACCTGTGTGTCACACAGGTTCACTGTTTCTGACCTTTATACAACAGTTGCCAGAGGTATAGGACCTAAAGGGCATTCTGTAATGGCTCTAATACCAAGAAAATGTCATTTAAATCAGATGAGACGGATGGCTAAGTGATTGAATGGTTTGCTGTAGCTGTTTCTGTGTCTCTCTCTGAGTGCACTGAGGATTTATAGGATAAAGCTTTTTGTAGATTGGGTTCCACAAAAGGAAGACACCAAGGGATCAGTTTCTGGTCAGCTTGTATGAACAAATACAATACCCTCTTTTCTCACTTGGCGAAGGGAGGACTCATAGACTCATACCACAGAGGTTGATAATCATGTTCCACCAATGGAACTCTTTGATGTAGGCTGTTGTTGTTTCTGTTGCGGCTCTCTGCCCGGACGCATCCCCCTCAAGCAGCTGTGCACTGGGTTGCCAGCTTTGAAAGCAAAGAGGATGAGATATTAAAAAAGGTTAACTGACACACTCACATGACTGGAAAAACAAACTTGTCCATAGTAAAAAACAACTTCTTAAATGCTACATCTCTGTCCATGTGTTTAAACATATACGTACATTGGGACTCGGGGTTCAGGGGGCATTAATGATATTCCCTTGAGCCACAGTTCATGCAGATATACTCAGATCTAAAGTCTTTGAGCTACATTGTATTGCAAAAACATATTTTACCAATATTCACACTTATTTAGTATATTTTAATTGATTTAAAAATGTAATAGTTAATCTGGCAGTATACATGATTCATAATCATATTTATAAAATGTACCAATACTTATGTTCCACTGGTACATTTGTAAACCTACCTACGTACCTAGCTTCCCTAATTTCTCATTGGACTCAAACACATTGGTGCAGCAGTGTGAGGTGCAGGTGTTTCCCAGCACACTGAGCATTGTTATTGTAACGGCGGCTCCCTGCACGGCTCAGATAGGACGTGTGGACATAGCAGCAGAGATGAAAGGATGTTGGAGAGAGATGCTATAAATTTGAGGGGTATGGCAGTCGTTAAAAGGGAAACATGATTCTGTCTTACTTCACATTATATCCTTCAGCCATACAAGTCTTTAGCCTCAAGGGGAAATAGTACCCAGGGCGTAGCAGAAGCACAGATGGATGGCCCAGTATCAGAATGCCAGCCCCTCACAACCCCCTTAGAATTTATCAGTGCTTTAGCAGCTCAGATGAAGACAAATAAGGGTCGCCGATTTTGACCCTTCCGTTTGAGCAATGAGGGCAAATTGCTCTTTAAACTTGTACTTTAGTTAGAGTACTCTAATACTCTTTTCTGTCATTTTAACTTACCCCCCCCACACACACGCACGCACGCACGCACGCACGCACGCACGCACGCACGCACGCACGCACACACACACACACACACACACACACACACACACACACACCCCCACACGCTCTCACACTCTGTACTCTCTAGTTTCCTGCTGCATGCAGTTGTGTTCATTAACCTTGGATGTAATTATTTTTGTTGTAGTCTCATATTGCTGACATTTTAAACTCAGGGGCTCCTCATCAGGATTAACCCAAACCGCAAGAAATTTCACTTCACAGCATTTACTCCCAGCAGTTCTTGTTGCTTCCAATTTCAGTCAAATTAAAGTTTATTTGGTTTCTTTTTTTTTACTCAGGCCCTGTACCCTGAGAAAACAAACCAGTGTGCTTGCCTTTGATTTGCTAGTTGCGTTCTAAGACTCCCCTCTTCTGGCTCTTGGTGGGCACAAAGCAGACCTCTGTACAGCCACTGCTACTGGAGATCAGATCCCAGCTGGTAGCAGTATGACCATCTGTCATGAAGGAAACTCACGTATACTTGCCTACTGTGCAACCAATGGGTAACTGCATTGAATTCACTGTAAGTATATTTGTAATTTGGGTTACTGCCTTTTCAAATTAATGTTAAGCACACTGCAACTATTTTCACTAAATGGTTCCCCCCCCACCCCCGTCAAATTAGTTATATAATCTGATATTTATGTATGTAGGCCTACATTGTCATCGATTGTTGGATTGAAATCATATAAGTGTACTTTCTTTATATAAGCTTGGCCTTCTCAAAGCTGTGTTTCCCTCTCTTTGCCTTGGGGGCCTTAAGGTCCACAGGAACCCTCCACTCGTCTTCCTGCCTGGGGGCACTTAGTCTCAACACAGTAGTAATAAACTCTCATCACTCTGAGTCAGGGGTGTGTGTATTATGTCAGTCTGTTAGGACAAATGTATGTGTGCAGCAGAAGCAGCAGTAATCCTAGGCCAAGCAGTAGTTGTAAAATCTCATCACTTTTAGTGGTCCTCCGGGGGTCCTGGACTCCTCTCGCTGTGTGTGGTTTGATCTGGCACGGCCCCTCCAGCCCACCACATGCCCACTTAGATAAACAGGCAGTAAACACAGGCAGTCCTAGCACCACTCTCTTCCCCTCACAGCATATACAAGCACTGCAGATGAAAGGACTAGTTCTCGACACTAATAGCCACTAGCGATTAGCTTCCAGCAGCCTCCTGTCTCATTAAAGGTGCAGCCACCATGTTTCTGAAGCTTGTGAGACCAGTAGAATACTCATCTTATCACCTGTTCTAAGTCTCATGCACTATCTTCACCTGAGCACACCTGACATTTGAATTATACCTCATTCACACCAACAGTGTTTCAGGGCCGGTTCGGAGCTGGGGCTTGAAAAGCACCAGGTTTTCCTCTTCACACCACAGCGGAGCAGCCTCTTAGCTCCGGAATCCGGTTCATTTCGAGCACTAAATTTTTTTCCGGCCAGAGCAAAAGCACCACATACGTCACGCTTACGTCGAGGCGGGGGCAGGGGCGGGATCAACTCCTGAACAACAACAAAAAGCCGGCGTTTTATCCAGTTTGTACACAACGATGGAGAAACTTAACAAGCAGCAGTGGTCCACTGAAGAGACCAGCTACCTACTGGGAATCTGGTCTTCCGAAGAGGTACAGAGGAAGCTGGAGCACAATCGGCCATTGTTGTCGGCCATTGCAATGACGCAGCACCAGTCGGACTCTGGGCAGTGTGAAAAGAGCCGGAGCTAAACCGAAGAACCGGTTCTGAACCGGAAAAGCTCTAGCACAGAGCTTGAACCGGAGTTGCGTTGGTGTCAATGAGGTATTAGTCATACATCACCCCTCTTACTACTGCCATAGTAACTGCTGCAGAAAACAACCCCCCTAGTCTACATGCACACATTCAAACGTGAGCAGAGAACATGCTTTATGAATACAAGCCAAACCATTAAAAAGCTCTGATTGGGGATTACGTTCTTGTAACGGCTTATCAAGCTTTCATGTAGATCTGAAAATAAGCATACAGTTGATGTCAGGCCATGACCTTTACCATATGAAGTTGTTTGTGATCATTTGGTCGGTCTTGGTCTGAGTTGTGTAGGTTTGCATGAAGCAGGGTTATGTTTTACACTGTGGAGGTTTAGGTAATGCTATTACACATTAATATGGACCACAAATGTTGTTCAGGGGCGGATATATCCTGCTGTCGTTGCTATACAGGATCACAAGTAGTGGACAATGCCAGTTAATTTTAACTGTATGAATAATATCTACCATAATTAGAGGCCTCTTGAGAAAGTGTGTTTTAAAGATACCGTTATGAGTGAATTGTGATGAGCAATGCTCTGCATCAAATGTTTGTATCAGCTTTTCCTACTCTTCCATTACATTCCTATGAATGGCGTGTGCCACTAATTCTAAAGGTGGGGCGGGGGGGAATGAGTCTTTTTTCTTTGAGAATCTCATGAGTCTAGACAGAAAAAGTTTTCATCAAGTTTCAGATTTCCATGGAAACTTTCATGTCAAGCTTTTTTGCTTCACCTTTGGATTTGTCGTCATGGCCAAATATGTCATCTGCCTTTTTTTTCAGTTGACAGACGTGGAGATTAATTGTTAGCCAGCTGGCTTTTGCTGCTCTCACCGTCTGCGGTGTTTTACCATTGCGTGCATAAGGAAAGTTGCAGTGGTGTTACGAGACAAACAACAGTGTACAGAATAAATCCAGTCCTGCACTGTTCTTAGGGCTGTGTGACAGCAGGATGTGTATACTGTGTTTATGAATATGAAAAGTGTCATAAGAGTCTTTGAGCTGTCTAATACTTAAGCATGAGAGACAATTAAACCACAGGGCCTTTTCCCTCTTGATGTAGACTGTGTCCTCATGATCCCTCTTGGTTTTAGAAGTTAGAGAAAAAGTGCTGCTGCTGCTTTCCTTCCTTCAAAGACATGTCCTTCCTCCCTATCCCCATACAGCTCTCCTACCTTCCCTCCCTTTCTTTTAACCTCTTGTGTTTTTGTCCTTAACCTCCCCTCCAAATTCCCTCTCCTCCCTATCTTTCCCCTTGATCTGAATAGGCAAGTCTGGGGAGAGTTTCAAGTGTGTTTTAGAGTAGCTGACTCATCTCTGTGCCATGGTCTGTTCATGTAGGCAGCTGATAATAGTTTGGATGTCCTGTGTGGCAGCTGTTCCAAGCATTATTTCTGTGTGCGTGCTTGTGCATGTCACTGTGTATGTGTAATGTCGGCCTGTATGTGTGATGTCTGATGGTATTGAATTGCGCTCTGTTAGGTATAAAAACCTCTTCCTTATCATCATGAGTGTGCAGACATGAGTAACATCCTCCGAAAACAAGACGACACACACTGCCTTTACTCTGCTGTCAGTGCGGAGTGTTCACACTGTGACTTCGTTCAACAGTGACTAATTACAGGTCATAGATGCAAAGGAGCTCCTCCTCCTGAAGCCACAGGGCACACACACACAATATGTCATGCTTGTTGTATCTGTCATCTAGACTCATGGTGTTTGTGACCCAAAGTTTCTGCATGGATTTGAGGTTGACTGACCGTCGAGGGAGAGGGAATTAAGCCTCCTCTGGTCTGTGCTAATCCACTAAAACAACAGCCTAATCATCAGTTTAGCCATCACTTTATTTTACTCTCCTTTATGAATCTAAAACAGCCTTATACAATTTTCTTCAATATTTGTAATATATCTTGCTATTGTTTTTCTCCAATTGCTAACTTCAAATGTTTCAGTCGTTATCAACCTTTCTCTGTTTGAGCTCATCCCTCTCAGCGTTGACACTGCAGTGACCCCTTTCCTTTACAAGGATCTTCAGCCAATCAGCACTAATGTTTTATGTTACTTTACATCGCGTTCATTCGTCTATCCCATTGTCCCTGCATTGCTGCATTACTGCTAAAATAGCTCATCCTGAAACCATTAGACCAAATTACTAAATGGTTCAAATGTGCAACCACTTAAGGCTTTGTCTTTAAGAGGAGTAATCTTCAATCTACTGTGGCAAGCAAGAAGAGGCTGAGGTTGATAGTGGAAGAGGGCCCTGTAGAGACTGAACATGAGAAAAGTAGAGATAGATATAATGAGAAGGGGTGAAGAGATATAAGCTATCTAATTTAAAAAGTTCCACTGGTGTACAGTCTTTAGGTCATACTACAGATTCTTATGTGAGGTAAGTGCTTTGACCATGCCATTCCAAGATACTTCAATGTTTCCCCTTAAAGCGCCAGTGTTTCTCTAGCAGTACTTTGGTGGGTCCTTGTCCTGCTTGAAGGTGAGCCTTCTCAGCCTCAAAGCTCTGGAAGACTGAAAGACAGTTGCTCTGTATCTTTTCTGGCCACTCCCCGATAAAGCCCAGCTCTGTGGAGTGTATGGCGTGCGGTGATCCTATGAACAGATACTCTGATTTTCAAGCTGACAGCTTTTTCCCAACCTGTTTGGAGAGATACTTAGTTTGTCATGGTGCAATTTTCTTGCTTGGAGGAACCTCTGGCATTTAAATTAAATAATTTTAAATAACAGCTTTTAATGCAATAAAATAAGAAAAACACCAAGTCCAAGGTGGGTGAATGCTTTTGCAAGGTTCCATATAAATAATATATAGTAAACAACTTACCTCCCAGAGTTGTCAGATATGCTCTATATTCTCTCGTCAAAAAAAAACTATTGTCATAACCATAATCAAGTTATTCATATGAGTTTATTGTAATACATCCCTGTGTTCCCCCCCCCCCCCCCCCTGCCTGAAACACATTGATTTGAGTATTTTGTTTACTTCTGTAACTTAGTGACATCACTACTTCTTCTTCTTGGCAAGCACTCCAACACATTGTAAAGGATAGGCTAAGGGGCAGGACATCTCTAAGCGTTTAACCAATAACAACACAGCCGGCTAGCTAACCAATCATACATTAATAGTGCCCCTTTAACGCTTTAATAATAATTTCTCAAATTAACTTGAACTCATGACTTCACTCATGGACAAGACATCCAAATATCTTTACATATTTACTCAGACGCGTTGACTAGAAACCAGCCAGACCAGTAGATAGATGGATAGATAGAAGGATAGATTCATGTAGATAGATAGATAGATAGATAGGTAGATAGATAGATAGCATATTGCCGTCCAAACATCACATTCTTCAGTGCTGCATTCCTATCCTCCTGAGTGACCCGACATCTCAGCCTGAGGACATTGATCTGTCACTGAGGTCATTACTATGTCGACTGACCTGACAAAGGCCAAGCTGACGGACGAAGAAGGTGCTCAAACGTAATTAAAGACAGCATCTCGTCTGCATTTGTCCTGCATGGCCTCCAGAAAGCTGTGAGCCATTCTGCTTGACACCTGGATCATGAAGTCGGTCATTTACCGGATGGAGACAGAAAATAGAGAAGGCAACTACAGACATCATGATATTTGGGAGAAACCCAAAAATATATATCAGGGGAAAAAAAGATCAGGAATGGATATCAGTGAACCAAAGAAGGGGAAGGAGGTATATCCAAGAGGAAAGAGATTCAACCAGCTGTATGTTTCATGTTTCAGCACATGAAACATAACACATCAGAACTCACAAAACAAAAAGAGATCAATAAATAGGTGCCCTTTACTGGTATTTGATTTGTTGGCTTAAACATTTTTGATCATCACATTTTGTAAAATAACGATTTAGCCGTCAAATTATTTAAAATATATGTATTGTCTGTATATGTGTAAAGGTGTGTCTTCGCTAGCAAATCTTTTATCGCAACTAGACTACAAGGAAATAGTGCTACTTGGTGATTTTAACTGGGACTGGTTAACTGCAGTGTCAGAGGATTTAAAAAAACCTTTCTATCTCATTAAATGTTACTCAGATTGTTGACTGTCCTACTCACACTAACATTAAGTCCCCTAATAAATAAATAAATCAATCAATCAATGTTTATTTATATAGCCCAATATCACAAATGTTACATTTGTCTCAGTGGACTTCACAGTTTGTACAGAATATTAGTATGACAATTTGACACCCTCTGTCCTTAGACCCTCACATCGTACAAGGAAAAACTTCCAGAGAAAACCCACAGTTTAAAGGGGAAAATGGGAGAAACCTCAGGGAGAGCAACAGAGGAGGGATCCCTCTCCCAGGACGGACAGACGTGCAATAGATGCCGTGTGTAAATTGAAAAGATAATACATTTGCAACATAGGTAGTCCAAATGTTTGGAAATGCATGTGTGTATAATAGGAAGATGAATCCACGAGGATTTCCATCCAGGACTTATGATCCAGGACCACAGCCACGACTCAAGATCCAGGACTCGCGATCCATGACACAGGACCGCAGGATCATCCATGACTCCGGATCCCGGCGTATATAGACACCAAAAATAAAGAAATTTGGGGAAGCTGGGTTAATCGGAACATGAGAGTACACAGGTATAGACAGAGAGAAGGAAGAAGTAAGATGTCCCCCGACAAACTAAGCCTATATCAGCAAAACTAGGGGCTGAATCTAATCAGCCCTAACCATAAGCTTTATCAAAAAGGAAGGTCTTAAGCGCACTCTTAAAAACGGATAGGGTGTCTGCCGTCCGAACACAAACTGGAAGCTGATTCCACAAAAGTAGAGCTTGATAAGAAAAGGCTCTGGCTCCCATTGTACTTTTAGAGACTCTAGGAACAACCAACAACCCTGCATTCTTGGAACGCAATGCCCTAGTACAGGGGTCTGCAACCTTTTTGACCAAAAGAGCCATTTTGCTCCTTTTTCCCCAACATTTTTTTGTCTGGAGCCGCAAAACATAGTTCATAGCTTGATAGCTAATAAAGTTGTATTTATTGTTATATCAGAAAAAAACTACAGTTTTTTTGCATTTATTAAGCTATTTATTACATTATATACAACTGTTAACCTCTAATAAGAAACAAATAACTCCTATAAGGAGAATTACAAATAATACACAGGCCTACTTTAAAATAAATTAAACACAGCACTTGGGGAGTCCTCTGCACATTTGAAGGAAAAAAAAATATTATTAAAATGGGCCCACTTTGAAATAAATAAAACATATAGCTGCACCCTAAAAAGAGTTAAAAGTAGGGTAGGTAAGAATGGAGAAACCAGCTCGTGTGCGCTAGAATTTGAAAATACACAACCGGGAAAAATATGCCTCTTCCTTCAGACTTTCTTACAGATTCCCTCCTCCAACACACACAAACGCGCATCATCAATGAGGCCACGAGATAAGTTTGTGCACAGATGGAAGGCTGACAGGCAGGTAGGCCATCCAGTTATTTTAGCCGGGCCGGCTAAAATGATTGTTCGTGCTTTTTACAGCGCTACGGCTTCCAGAGATTAATTGTTGTATTTATTTATTGTCAAAGCATTTCATATATTCATTGCTATCGGGACGTTAAGAGCATTCCATGGAATATAACAAAAAGTGTTTTCTGAAATAAATTACATACCCCATTGAATTATGACTGAAGATTGTCAGCTGTCTTCCTCTCCCTTGTTGTTCCTCGATACGTAAAGGCTGCAGCACCGTTGACAACTTCTCTCTACAGATCAAACATACCGGTAAACCAGCATCGTTTGCTGTGAAAGCATATAACTCTGTCCACACAGAATTAAATCCTGTGTTCCTCCGGTACTTTTCTTTGATTTATCCATAGTTTGCTCATCGAGCCGGGGGTCCCCGCGCGAGCGCCTCCAAGAAAAGGCGCTAGCGCGGGACCGTAGCAGGATGTGACGCATATTTTAGTTGACCTAATTAAAACTGTTTTGTTTTTTATTTATGTGTCACAGTATCACCTCAAAATACAAGATACGAAACATTTTCAACCGTGCAACAAAATATAAATAGTCCTACAAATACTTTTATTTTATTTCCTTCTCATTTTTGTCTAAGCTCAAGGGAGCAAGAGAGGGTATAATGAGTTCTTTAAGGTAAGATGGCGCCTGCCCATTAAGGGCTTTGTAGGCGAGAAGAAGAATTTTAAATGTTATCCTGTGTTCTATAGGGAGCCAGTGTAAGGCAGCCAGAACAGGAGTAATGTGGTCCCTTTTCCTAACTCTGGTTAGTACACGAGCTGCAGCATTTTGAATCAGCTGAAGCGACTTGACTGACTTCTTGGTACACCCTGATAATAAGGAGTTACAATAATCCAGCCTTGAAGTAACAAATGCATGGACTAGTTTCTCTGCATCGTTTTGAGGCAAGATATGCCTGATTTTTGTAATGTTACGTAGATGGAAGTAGGCGGTCCTTGAAATTGATTTTATGTGGGTGTTAAAGGATAAATCCTGATCAAATATAACACCAAGATTCCTTACAGTCTCACTGGAGGCCAAATTAATGCCATCCATAGTTAATATATCTTTAGATAATTTGTTTCGTAGATTCTTCGGGCCAAGTACAATAACTTCAGTTTTGGTCGTGTTTAACATCAAAAGATTTAAGGTCATCCACGTTTTTAAGTCCTTGAGGCAGTCTTACATTTTATTTAGATGATTAATTTCATCAGGCTTGATTGATAAATATAGTTGAGTATCATCCGCATAACAATAAAAGTTTACAGAATGATTCCTTATAATATCGCTTCACGGAAGCATATATAGTGTGAAAAAAATAGGTCCAAGCACTGAGCCCTGTGGCACTCCATGGCTAACTTTGGTTTGCATGGAAGATTCATCGTTGACACGTACAAACTGAGAGTGTTCAGATAGATAGGACCTAAACAAGCCTAAAGCAGTTCCCTGTATGCCAACTAAGTGCTCTAGTCTTTGCAATAGGATATCATGGTCGATAGTATCAAATGCAGCACTAAGATCGAGCAAGAAAAGAATAGAGACAAGTCCCTTGTCAGAGGCTATTAGAAAGTTATTTGTGACTTTAACCAGAGCTATCTCTGTGCTATGTTGTGTTCTAAAGCCAGACTGACAATCTTCAAATAAATCATAGTTTTTTAAGTAATCACACAGCTGTTTTGCGACTGCTTTCTCAAGAATTTTTGAGAGGAACGGAAGATTAGAAATAGGTCTATAGTTGGCTAAAAACTCTGGATCGAGGTTGTGCTTTTTAAGAAGCGGTTTTATCACTGCTACTTTGAATGATTTTGGAACATAGCCTGATAATAAAGCCATATTCATAATATTTAATAAAGAAGTGCTAATTAATGGAAAAACTTATTTTAACAGCTTAGTTGGAATCGGGTCTAAGATACACGTTGATGGTTTAGAAGAGAGAATCATTGAATTTAATTGTTCAAGGTTTATGGCTAAAAAGCATTCTAGTTTACTATCTAGTGTAATATTAGAACTTACGTTTCCGGGAGCTGTTGATAACACTATACTGGTCAAATGCAAGAGGTCATTGATTTCGTTTCTAAGAGTAACAATTTTATCGTTAAAAAAGCACATAAAATCATTACTACTGAGTGCTATGGGAATAGAAGGCTCAGTCGAGCTGTGGCTCTCTGTCAGCCTGGCTACAGTGCTGAAAAGAAATCTTGCATTATTCTTATTCTCATCTATTAATGAAGAGTAGTATGCTGCTCTCGCTTTACGCAGTGCTTTCTTATATTCATTGAGAGTAATATGCCAAATTAAACGAGATTCTTCAAGTTTAGTGGAACGCCATATCCTTTCAAGTTGTCTCGACTTTTGCTTTATTTTGCAGGTTTCGGCATTATGCCATGGAGCTAATCTATGTTGTTTTATTTTCTTCTTTTTCAAAGGAGCAACAGAGTCTAATTTTATTCGCAGCGCATCTGTAGCACTATCAACAACATGATCAATTTGGGGTGGTGTACATTTTGTATAAGTTTCCTCCCCTACATGCAGACATGCTATCGAGTTAAGTATTGGTGGAATCTCTTCCTTAAATTTGGCTATAGCAGTAACAGATAGGTTTCTGCTGCAGGAGCTTTTGGCTAATGCTTTGTAGTCTAGTAACAGTACTTCAAAAGTTACTAAGAAATGGTCGGATAAAGAAGGATTATGCGGTTCGACTAATAGTTACTCAATTTCAATACCATAAGTCAGAACAAGGTCAAGAGTGTGATTATAGCAGTGGGTTGGTTTATTTACACTCTGACAGAAACCAACAGAATCTAATATAGAGTTAAATGCAACAGTAAGGCTATTTTTATCATCGTCAACATGAATATTAAAGTCACCTACGATAATTACTTTATCTGTTTTAAGTACCAAAGTTGATAAAAACTCAGAGAATTCTGATAAGAATTCTGAATAAGGACCTGGTGCACGGTACACTGTAACAAATAAGATTGGCTGCAAAGTTTTCCAGGTCGGATCCGTAAGACTAAAAATGAGGCTTTCAAAGGAGGTATAATTTAATTTTTGTTTACTAATGATAAGTAAACTTGAGTCAAAGATTGCTGCAACTCCACCTCCTCGGCCCGTGCCTCGGGCAATATGAGTATTGATATGCCTGGGTGGAGTGGCCTCATTTATGCTGACATATTCTTCATGTCTCAACCAAGTTTCAGTGAGACAGCATATATCAATATTATAATCTGATATTAAATCATTTACCAGTATTGCTTTAGATGCTAGAGATCTTATGTTTAAGAGACCACATTTAATCTTCCTGTTTTGTTGCACTGTAGTAGTTGTTACATTTACTTTTATTAGGTTATTATGTATGACACCTCTATTAGGTTTTACCTTAAATTGTCCTTGGGCAGAGACACACACCGTTAATATTGGGTATTTTATTGGGTTCGGGATTCCTATGGATGACTGCCTAGGAGAGAGCGCAGAGAAGCGTGTAAGACTGCGACTCTGCCTCCTGGTCTCAACTCCAGTTTGTCATGGATTAAGTCCACAAAGCCCTGAAATGTTTGCCGAAATGAGATTTGCACCTTCCAAAGTAGGATGAATGCCGTCTCTCTTAATCTGACCAGGTTTTCCCCAGAAGGCTGTCCAATTATTTACGAAGCCCACATTGTTTGCTGGGCACCACCAAGACAACCAGCGCTGAAATGATGACATGCGGCTATACATGTCATCATTGATCAGATTGGGGAGGGGACCAGAGAAGATTACGGTGTCCGACATTGTTTTAGCATAACTACACACCGACGCCACATTAAGTTTGGTGCATTCTGATTGGCGTAAACGAACATCATTACCACCGACGTGAATAACAATCCTACTGTATTTACGTTTATTTTTAGACAGCAGTCTAAGATGCGCCTCAACGTCGCCCGCTCTGGCACCCGGAATGCATGTGACTGTGGACGCTTCGGTCTCTAAATTCACGTGTCTCATAATAGAGCTACCAATAACCAGAGTTGGCTTCTCAGCGGGTGTCTCGCTGAGTGGGGAATATCTGTTAGATACGTGAACGGGTTGGTGGGGACCTGCGGGTTTCGCGTTATGCCCTTTCTGAACAGTCACCCAATCTCCCTGCTGCTCGGGAGTTGCCGGGGGACGGCTAAGAGGAGCTACCTTTTGCCGGTCCGCACCGGCTAACATGGGCTTTACTGTAGCTGAGTTATTTTCTAAGATGCGGAGCCGGGCTTCTATGGCTATGATTCCCGCCTCCAACCTAACAACTATACTACATTTAACACATGTATCGGTACCAGTAAAGGAGGTAGGGAAGTAACCAAACATGAGACAGTTAGAGCAGGAAATAGCACCCGAGGGTGGGGAAAGAGCCATGGCTAGCTATCAAGCTAAAGTAGCTACCGTTAGCAAACCCGGAAAGAGTGTAGGCAACTGTGGAGTTACAGTCGCTAAGAGAAGGAGAGTTTGTGAGTGCTTAAGCTGTAGTAACGTGTGATTACAACGTCAGGCAGTTGCCGTGATCAAGAGTTTTAAAACGATCGATTAAGTTAAGATAATAAGCTATCAGCAACAGAACAGGCACACGGGATACCCGGAGATGACCACAACAACCGGAAGTTACAACATGCTTACCGCAATAGTGGTCCATGTCAAAATCCTCCCTAATTGATCTCATTCTAACTAATGTTCCCTATAAATACTCATCTGTGGGAGTATTTGCAAATGATGTGAGTGACCACTGTGCTGTAGCCACAATTAGGGACAAAAAGGTCCAAAAGGTTAAACCTCGTATTATCATGAAGAGAGACACAAAACATTTTGTGGAGCAGGGTTTTGTACATGATCTGTTTGGGTTTGATTGGGGAAAAATCGATCTGTGTGCTGATGTAGAAACTGCATGGTCTTATTTTTATCTTGGTTTTATGGAGATCATTGACAGACACCCCTGCGAACATTTAGAGTAAAGGGACGAGACAATCCTTGGTTTTCTGCTGAACTGTCCAGTCTCCTTCATGAGAGAAACAAGGCCTGGGCAAAGGCTAGGAAATCAGGCTCAGAGGTAGAATGGCTGCGTTTTAGGCAGCTAAGGAATAGCTTCACTTCACATGTCAAAAGTGCTAAGTTGAAGTACTATTTGTCAGTTACCACAGAAAAACCTAAATAATTCTAGGAAATTTTGGAAAGCCATAAAATCGATATCCACCGGTGAGATCCGTAATGAGCTACCTCCGTGCCTTACCACAGCATCTGGCTCTATATAGGACAGGGCCACTATGCTAAATTGCTTTAATAAGCATTTTGTGTCCTGCGGCTCTCTGTTTGATTCTGTGACTAACTCTGCTGCTTTGAACACCCCAATCCGTGACTCTGAACAATGTGGTCTGGAAAGCCCTTTCAGTTTTACTTCTTTTACTGTTAATGTTGTTCATGAAGCCTTATCTAAGCTAGATCCTAAGAAACCGGCTGGCCCGGACAACGTAGAACCTTTCTTTTTAAAGATAGCTGCAGATTTGATTGCTCCTCCTCTCACTACTCTTTTTAACCTCTCCCTCAGCACAAATGCAATTCCAAAAATATGGAAGTCAGCTTATGTCTTGCCTTTACTAAAAGGAGGGGAGGCAACTATTTTAAATAACTATAGGCCAATCTCTAAATTGTCAGTTCTGGCGAAGGTGCTCGAACGCCTAGTGAGTGAACAAGTAAAGGAGTTTTTATGTAAAAATGATATCCTGTCTAAACATCAGTCAGGCTTCAGAAAGCAACATAGCACCATCACTGCCACAATGAAAGTGGTGAATGACATTACGAGTATTTTAGATAATAAGCAGAGTTGTGCAGCTCTATTTTTTGACCTTTCCAAAGCGTTTGATACCGTCGATCATCGCATCTTAAAGCAGAGGCTACTCAGTATTGGCATATTGGCAGTGGGGTGGTTTGTGAACTACCTCTCTGAAAGGTCCCAATGTGTTCACTTTGATGGGCTGTCTTCTGAGTGGTTAAACATTGCTAATGGTGTTCCTCAAGGTTCTGTTTTAGGTCCACTTTTATTCTCCATATATATCAACAGTTTAGGTGAAAATGTCGATGAAGCTACTTTACATTTGTATGCGGATGATACCGTGATGTACTGTGCAGGTCCCTCCATTAAGGAGGCTGGTGTTAAATTACAGGCTGTTTTTAACATTATTCAGACTCAGCTCTCTGAGCTTAAGCTTCTTTTAAATGTTGATAAAACCAAGGTAATGCTATTTTCAAAAGCTAAAAAGACACCAGAGCCTGTTGTAGATATTGTTACTATGCAAGGACAAGTACTTGAAGTGGTTGCTTGTTATACATACCTATCTGGCTTGATGATTGTCTCACTTTTAAACTTCAGGTCAATAACCTGCTTAAAAAGCTGAGGGTTAGACTAGGTTTCTTTTTCAGAAACAAGTCCTGTTTCTCTTTTGAAGCCAGGAAAAGGCTAGTCACTGTGACCTTTTGACCTGTGCTGGACTATGATGATCTGGACTATGATGATCTGACTTGTATGCCAAGGCAGGTTTGCCATCACTTACTGTACGGAGGCTCAGTCATTGGTACACGTTTATTTATAAAGCTTTGTTGGGTAAACTCCTGTATTATATCTGCTCTCTGATAACGCAGAGAGTTGCAAGCAGCTATTGTCTGAGATCGCATGATGTAGTATTGTTAGATGTGCCAAGAGCAATGACTGTCTTAGGTAACACAGCTTTTATGTGCGCAGATCCACTTGCTTGGAAAAATCTTCAGCAAGAATTGAAACTGAGCAATCTCATTCCTTTGCATGTTTTTAAAGCTAGGCTAAATGAAATGCTCGTTGATACTATGGGCACTTGTAAATGTCTATAACTATGTAAATGTATCCTGTAAAGATAATGTATGATGCCCTTTATTGTTTTATGTTTCATGTGGAACCTATATGCTGCAGGTCTCCCTTAAAAAAGAGATCTATGATCTCAAGGGACCAATCTGGTTAAATAAAGGTTTGAAATGAAATGAAATTCATCCTAACCACATCAATTCCAATGAACAAAAAAGTAATAATCAATTTGTTGGTCATAATGGATTGATGTTTAAGAAACTCCAAAACCACTTTTCCAGTGACGTGCAATAATTTTAAAATACATCAAATACATCTGGATTTTCAAAGTGACCCAGAGAGAACAACTAAATAAAGAATAATGAATGCTCCTTTCTTGCAAAGAGTGACATATTTCAAACTTTAAAGTGGTCACATTTAAATAAAATTCAAAAAATGTTAACATTAGACTGACTATACAGTCACTTGCATTGTTCTTTTACAGAATGGGCTTATTTTGATTTGTGCATCACAAACAATTCAAATGTTGACATTCACATTAAGCCTTTCTATTTGTTACAATGTGATTCATATACAAATGATTGGAAGGGACCCCAGCTAGTGACAGACATGAAGTTGTTTGGCTCCCCCTCTCCTCCTGACAATCTGAGGGAACTCAGCCTGAACTGCAGAGAAAGCGGCCCAGCTGAATGATAGCCGCGATAAGGAGTTTTCAAGGTAACTACACAAAACTGAAAGTGTCTGTGGGAAAGCAGAAGCAGAAGTCTGTTTATTTTAATGATCTCACAAGTGTCTCTCCTGTTTCTCTTGCAGTACACTGGGGCTCATTTAGAGTTCACACAGTGCACTGTATGTCCATGATGGATACAGTAATGATACATTAATGCAATCAGGACCAAGTCTGTTTTGTTTCTCATTAAGAAGGCTAGCTATCTTGCTGACAAGGGCCAGGGTCACATTTGGTCGTTACTTTAAGCATTATCCTGTGGAGATATTTAAAGTGAGGTAGACAGAAAGTGTGTATGTTTGAGGCCATATCAGAGAAATGGTGTAATAGAGAGAGGATAGGAAAAGAGATAACAGCTGAAATATTCCACATTGATGCTTCTTGGGTTTCAGTTGTGCAGTGTCCGGTTGTCTTTTCAACACCATGAGAGTTGATGTGGATTTATGAAGCAAAGAATCATCTAGAAAGGGGATATGTTGGGCTTCGGAGCCCAACATATTGAGCTTGAGAGTGCTGCTGGTTTACAATACACGTAGGGAATGTGCATTATTATTATTATATATGTCTCCGTGATTCCATATTTCATGAAGAGTTTTTTTGAGAAAAAAGTCCGATTTCTGACTTTAATCTCAGAATTCTGACTTTTTTCTCAGAACAAAAAACAAATGGTAACACTTTATATTAAGGTACACATATTCACCATCAACTAGTTGTTCATTAACATGCATATTAGCAGTATATTGGCTCTTTATTAGTCCTTATAAAACACTTATTAATGCCTTATTGTACATGACCATATTCTACAAATAATAGGCCATTAATTTAGTGTTTCCTCAATAACCCTCTAATTAGTGCTTATTTAAGTAAGGAAGTTGTTGTACATGAGTGTTGGTCTTAATATGCTCTTAATATGCTCTGCTAATAAGGCAGTAGTACCACAAGAATAGTAATTCTCCCATAATAACGCTTAACAAATATGATCTATTCTTATGTAACAAGACATGAAACTATAAGTGTTAATTGTGTCTAAATAACTCAAAATTAGGTATTTCTATCTAAGAACATGTTCCCTATTTTAAAGGGAAGTCTTGTTCATAACCAATAAGCTAGTAGTTTGACTCTAATTAGGTATTTATATCTAAGAACATGTTCCCTATTTTAAAGTGAAGTCTTGTTCATAACCAATACGCTAGTAGTTTGACTCTAATTAGGTATTTATATCTAAGAACATGTTCCCTATTTTAAAGTGAAGTCTTGTTCATAACCAATATGCTAGTAGTTTGACTCTAATTAGGTATTTCTATCTAAGAACATGTTCCCTATTTTAAAGTGAAGTCTTGTTCATAACCAATATGCTAGTAGTTTGACTCTAATTAGGTATTTATATCTAAGAATATGTTCCCTATTTTAAAATGAAGTCTTCACACTTTGTAAATACATTATAGCATACAACTACTGAAATTAACCTCAACAGTACATGAACAAAGTAGGCACACGTTGGAATATCAGTTTTATTAATGAACCATTAAAGAGAGGTTCAGACACATGTACCAAAACATGTCAAGTTTCTCCAAGGCTGAGAACACATACAGTATGCAGCCTGTACTTTTTAATAAAAACTGATTTTTAACAGAGTTTATATATTTGTGATCATACTGTGTGACCTGCTTGTTGTACTTACACAATAGGTGAAAGGTTGTTATTGTGTTCTTGACAAGACTAAAGCCCCAGTCACACTGTCCCGAAATTGACACTCGTATGACCGCCGGTGGAGTTTCTCAGGCTCCGGCAGCAACTTCGGGAGCGGTGGCAACATCTTTGGCATCACAAAGCATTGCCGAAGGACCTTGTGAAGGTTCACTTTCGTGTTGACTTCGTGTGTCCATTTTGCCCTTCGTAAGGCATTCGTGAGGGCATCTTAAGCCATCGTATGACCGCCGGTGGAATTTATCAGGCTCCGGCAGCAACTTCTGGAGCGGTGGCAAAATCTTTGGCATGCCAAAGATGGCTTAAGATGCCCTCAAGAATGGCCCAATGTTGCGACGATCAGAGCCGAATTTGAACATTTCCTTTATCGTGTGTCCATCTGGTTGTTTTATTGCACAACAAAATCATGTAAACATATTATGTAAATAACCCAATTTGTGTTCTGTGAAACTAAAAAGGATATAATATATTATTTTGAAGGCGAGGAAGTTTTTGTTGCTATGGAAACAACATGACGGAGAAAACTTAATATCTTCTACATATAAAGACGGAGAAAGTAAAGAACAAAGTCAGAAAATATCAGTACAGTATCATAATACTTTAACATAATTGTTTGTGTTACTAACGTTGCAGTTGTATGTCTTAAATGTAATGTAAATGTTGCCTTCGTGTGTGGTTCGGGGCCATCTTCGTGCGAAATTCACAATTCCATATTTGTGTGTCCATCGGGTGTCAATTTCGGGACAGTGTGACAGGGGCTTAACAGTGTGTGTAATCATGCCATATATTTGAAAAGTGTCAATACATGTTCATTAAAAGCTGATGCGCTTGGTGATCTTGTTCACAGCCTTCGATCCGACAGATCGTTCGTCCGACAGTCGATCCTTTCCACGAGCGTGTGTGCCATCTGAAACGACCACGTCTCTCCGTGTTTAACTGTCCACTGTTTGTTCTCGGATGCCTCACACACCCGCACCACATCAGGTCCCTGTCACGTCTGCCTTCTCCTTTGTCCGGTGTTCTTTTGTTCATCCATCCATCCATCCATCTTCTCCCGCTTATCCGTGGTCGGGTCGCGGGGGTAGCAGTTCCAGCAGAGAGCCCCACACTTTCTTTTCCCTGGCCACATCAACCAGCTCTGACTGGGGGATCCCAAGGCGCTCCCAGGCCAGCGAAGAGATATAATCCCTCCACCTGGTCCTAGGTCTACCCCTTGGTCTCTTCCCAGCTGGACGTGCCTGGAACACCTCCCTAGGGAGGCGCCCAAGTGGCATCCTAACTAGGTGCCCGAACCACCTCAACTGGCTCCTTTCGACGCGAAGGAGGAGCGGTTCAACTCCGAGTCCCTCCCGGATGACCGAACTTCTCACCTTATCCCTAAGGGAGACACCAGCCACCCTGCGGAGAAAACCCATCTCGGCCGCTTGTATCCGCGATCTCGTTCTTTCGGTCATGACCCATCCTTCATGACCATAGGTAAGGGTAGGAACGAAAATGGCCCGGTAGACAGAGAGCTTTGCCTTCTGGCTCAGCTCCCTTTTCGTCACAACGGTGCGGTAAAGCGACTGCAGTACCGCTCCCGCTGCTCCGATGCTCCGGCCCATCTCACGCTCCATTGTTCCCTCACTCGAGAACAAGACCCCGAGACACTTGAACTCCTTCACTTGGGGTAAGGACTCATTCCCTACTTGGAGTGGACAGTCCATCGGTTTCCTGCTGAGAACCATGGCCTCAGATTTGGAGGTGCTGACCCTCATCCCAGCCGCTTCACACTCGGTTGCGAACCGACCCAGTGAGTGCGGAAGGTCACAGACCGATGAAGCCATTAGAACCACATCATCTGCAAAAAGCAGTGGTGCAATCCTTAGTCCACCAAACTGCAGACCCCCTCCCCCACGACTACGCCTCGAAATCCGATCCATGTATATTACAAACAGGATTGGTGACAAAGCGCAGCCCTGGCGGAGGCCAACCCTCACCGGAAATGGGTCCGACTTACTGCTGAGGACCCGGACACAGCTCTCGCTTTGGGAGTACAGAGATTGGATGGCCCTGAGTAGAGACCCCCTCACCCCATACTCCCGCAGCACCTCCCACAGTAACTCCCTGGGAATCCGGTCATATGCCTTCTCCAAGTCTACAAAACACATGTAGACTGGATAAGCGTACTCCCAGGCCCCCTCCAGGATCCTTGCGAGAGTAAAAAGTAAATCCGTCGTTCCACGACCAGGATGGAATCCGCATTGTTCCTCCTCAATCTGAGGTTTGACAATCGGCCTGACCCTACTTTTGTTCATTCTTACCTAATTACGCAATGCACTTCAGGTGCGTCCCCAGGTGTACCATTAGTGTCCAAAACAAAAACAAAAGCACTCCAATAATATTTAAGAAACACAACAACTAATATTGATATATAAACATGCAAAAACTGGCTTTCTGGCTGACCTTTGTGACAATTGTGCAATGTATTCTGGTAACTACCACAATAAATACATTGTATAGTGTTCTTAACAGTATTTTTAATGTAATAAATAGCAATACATACCTAGTTAATATAATAAAATACACAGTAACAATACAATAATTATACAAAGAAACAACCAACCTACAAATTAACCCACATCAAAATAAACATATTATCTAAAACAGGTGCATTTGATTTAAAATATATTATTATATTATATATTTAAATGGGAAAAAAAACAGTAACAATATGTATGATAAGAAATGCAACAAAAGAAATTACAACATTTTTTTCTTACGTTTTTACGTCTATGTCCATCATTTTTTCCGTAAACGTAAAACGTAAAAAAAACCGTAAAATTTACGTTATAATTCGGGCAGCTGTGGTTGCCAGAACTTGACCGTTAAAAGTATAGTAAAATAAATTACAAATTATAGTTTGTTGGCTAAGACTAGACCAGGGGTCAGCAACAGGTGGACCGCGGTCCGGATCCGGACCCAGACGCCGACCTATACGGACCCGGATCTATAATCAATACATTAATAGGGGATTTCAATTTTGACGGGGCGATTCTATTTTAAACGCCGCAAACAGGGGGCGACATAGATGAGTGAGCGATACAGGGAGAGAAAGACAGAAGAAGAGACGAGAGAGCAATACAGGGAGAGAAACACAGAAGAAGAGATGAGAGCGCGGCAGAGAGAAGCGGAGAGGAGAGTGAACAGGCGTGTTAGCGGCAGACAGGGAGAGACAAATAATTACACATGGCGCTCTCCAAGAAGAGGAAAGTGAGAACAGAGCTTTTAACCCTGAGTGGACTCATTCATGTTCATCCTGCCCACTGGGAGTACAGAACCAGTGTGTCTCATTTGTTCAGAGACCGTGGCGCTCATTAAAAGTGCCAACACGCCACTATGAGACAAAACACAAAGTGTTTGACCAAATATTCCCTCTCAAGTCAGAACTGAGGTCACAAAAAATAAGCAGTCTCAGAGCCCGATATGATCAGTCCACCAGGATCAAAATTAAAACTAAATATCGTTCCAGGGCAGGCTAACCGAGGCTAACCAATGAGCTAACCGAGGCTAACCAATGAGCTAACCGAGGCTAACCAATGAGCTAATCGAGGCTAACCAATGAGCTAACCGAGGATAACCAATGAGCTAACCGAGGCTAACCAATGAGCTAACCCAGGCTAACCAATGAGCTAACCGAGGCTAACCAATGAGCACCTGCATGTGTGTATGAGAATGGCCCTGACACCATTTCAGCCCAGATCTAAACTCCTGGCAGGACAAGCTCCAGCTCAATTCTCGCACTGAACAAAACAAAGCAAGTGAGGGAATGCAATATAAGAGGGAAAGAAAGTTAGACTTTAAAACTGTTCAATTGTTATGATGTGTAAAGACTGATATTGTTCTATAATCGTCTGAAACTGTTAAGTCACAATGTGAAACGGTTAATAAAGAAAAAGGGAAACTCAAGCTGCTGCTACACTTTATTGTATTTATCTAAAATTAAGCACTTTTAAGATGCACACATTTTCAAAAGCTATTTTCTCTATTTTATTGTTAAATGCAGCCAGAGAGGAACATTACACATATCCACTAGAGATGTTAAGATTCGCATCGGTGCACCGGCATAAACGTTCAATATGCGAGTGCACCGGTTGAAAGAGTGCACATCGGCTACAGTTTGGGTTGAACTCGCGATGCATCGATTGCGTAGCGTCCTTGCATCGGTAAAAAAACGATTCATTCATATAAAATCCCCTCATCCTGTAAGCACTCAGCAGAGACGATCTTTGATCTTTGCTTCGCACTACGGAGACCGAGAGTCTCAGTTATCAACACACATGAAAGTCGAGGAGAAAGAGAAACACAGCGCACCGAAAAATACCTACAAATCAAACGTTTGACAACACTTCAGGTTTTTCAAGAAAGACAGTCAACTTGAAAAATCGCTCGCAAATTGTAAACGATGCCGTGCCGCTTTAAAGTACACAAGTCGTACGACGAGGAACTTAGCGACGCTCATAAAGAGGCGACATGGGGTCTGCGGCTGAAAAGAGAAACCTGAAAGTTAGACATATAAGTTAAATCACTCAGTGAGGTGTTCTGTCAGAGAGAGTGGTGTTTAGTTTACAGCAGCCTGTGACGGCCAATAATAGTTTAAATGTCTTCCTTACTGTAAACAGTTATGAAATACCTGTTTGTGAAAGGTTATTTTATTTATTTATTGTTCATATAGAAACCACTGCTTCCTGCTCACTGGTGAGTTAGCCTATGGATGAGTGTTAAGCACATCAGGCTGGCAGCTGTATGGGCATTGCACTATGGTAGTTGTTATTTGCACATTGTTAATCGTGGGCAATGCATCCTTAAATTGTTTAACTGTGAGGTGTTATACAATTGTACTGTACTCTGGAGACAGAGAACACTACGACAAAGGACTTGTTTGTAAAAGGTTAAAGTGGTTTTTTTTAAGGTAAAAAAGAAACAGCATTATGGGATGTGCAGGACTAGTAGGGAACCAAATATTTGAAGCACTTTTTTGTTCATTTATGATTTGCTGCATATAAGGAATAAAACAAAATCCTCTGTCGTACCATATTGAATTGTATCATTATTTCGCATCGTGTTGAATCGTATCGTATCGCCCCGAATCGCATAATGTTAAATCAAATCGTATCGAACTGTATTGCAACAGGGGTGAATCGTATGTATCGCATCGCCTGGTGTTTCAAATGTATCGTTAATGTATCGTATCGTGGCAACATATAGAGATGCACATCGCATCGGCCTCAGTGATGGAGATGCACATCCCTAATATCCACAGTATTTACTGTATACAAGTATTGTTGTTTATGAATTGTACTTTCTTTGTTTGATTGGCAGTTAGTTGTTGTTTACATGCAGACGTTGATAAAGCTACAGCTACTTCAATATATATCACACTAATTCATAAAGCAACTCAGACATTTTGATGTTCCGGACCTTTGCATGGGGAGATTTTCTCTAACTGGACCTCGTTGAATTTTAGTTGAATACCCCTGGACTAGACCCTCCAGAAAAACGTGATTATGCGACCGCAGAATTTTCCGCATAATCAGCAACATGGCGCAGATTATTAAGAGTGTGTGTGTGTGTGTGTGTGTGTGTGTGTGTGTGTGTGTGTGTGTGTGTGTGTGTGTGTGTGTGTGTGTGTGTGTGTGTGTGTGTGTGTGTGTGTGTGTGTGTGTGTGTGTGTGTGTGTGTGTGTGTGTGTGTGTGTGTGTGTGTGTGTGTGTGTGTGTGTGTGTGTGTGTGAATAAATAAGACAGCCCAATATTTTAAAAAAAATCTATTCTTTTTCGCAACTTTCCGCATATTTCGCAACTTCCCGCAATTTCACAGCATAAAATAAAAAACCTGCATGTTTAATCGCATAATCAATGATTTTAGCCCGCATAATCAAGGATTTTAGCCCGCATAATCAAGGATTTTTGCCCGCGTTTTTTTGGAGGGTCTAATAGACGTTACAGTCAACAATTGCTTATAGTAAATAACAATGGTAAAAAGAGTTAACTAGCGTTAGCTAACGTCATGTTCAACAGAAAACTTCTATCTTGCATTACATTGACGATTTTAAACAAAACGTAACTCTCTCAACTTGTAAGATAACGTTAAGTTAACTTACCCTTAAATAACGACATCACGTTTTTCAGTGTCAACACAAACTGCAGAAAACAATAGAGACAGCTGTCAGAGCGGTTCGTCTCAGAAGAGCAGCAGCTGGGCGGAGTTCCAGAAACGCTCAACTGATCTTCACTCCAGAGAGTCCCGACTGTTAGCGCCAGTCAAAACAATGTTTTATACCGCTTTGTTTCAACGACTACTGTCTCTCCGTCTCCGTCTGTCTGTCTGTTTCACTCTCTGTCTCTCTCTCTTTCTCTCTCTCTCTCTCTCTCTCTCTCTCTCTCTCTCTCTCTCTCTCTCTCTCTCTCTATTTATTTAGCTAAATCGGTAATCCAACTTCACCAGCTAACATAATGAGACCTTGCTGGTGTACCAGCTTCACCAGCAATAGAGTTATTTAGACAAAATTAACACTTATAGTTTCATGTCTTGTTACATAATAATATATCCTATTTATTTAATTACTATTATTGTGATACTACTGCCTTATTAGGCCCATATTGAGCAGAACATATTAAGACCAAAACTCATGTACAACAACTTCCCTACTTACAATAAATAAGCACTAATTAGAGGGTTATTGAGGAAAAACACTCAACTAATGGCCTATTACTTGTAGAATATGGTCATGTAGAATAAGACATTAATAAGTGTTTTATAATGACTAATAAAGAGCCAATATACTGCTAATATGCATGTTAATGAACAACTAGTTGATGGTGAATTTGTGTTCAAATCAGCTGGTGCTGCACTTCTCAGAGGCTGAGTTAAATGTCCTGCTGCCTCCTGGTGCTGCAGCCATTTCATGAAGTGAATGAGGTTTTCCTTCTATAAAACCTATATATTTGCCGAGAAAAAAGTCAGAATTCTGAGATTAAAGTCAGAATTCTGACTTTTTTCTCCAAAAATAAATAAATGTCACAGCCCCCAAAAATGTTTTTCATGTGGCCCTAATCCTCTTCCAGACGTGCACACTTCTATCAAACATATTGACACACTGTTCAGTGTACCCAGTTACACACAGCTGAGCCCCTTTTTAGTGTTGTAATCAGCCCCTCTCTCATTCTCTTGCTCTTTCCCTCACACACATTGCATTGACACGTGCACCCGTAGAACACCTGTCGGGCAGCACGGCCCGCTCCAGGACACCTTCAAGTCATGAGCTCATCGGAAAAGCAATTAAAGGCAGCGTAGGCCCTGCACGCTGGCGTAATGTTTTGTTTTGCTACTTGGCTTCAAAATTAACCAAACCTGTCCGAAGTCATCTGGCTGACGCGGGCTGGCTATATTTATTTACTTTCTGTTGGAGAAGCTGGTCTCAGGGTCCCAGCGCTGCCTCACGTCCAACAATGAAGTGATTCTGAGGGGGCTCAAACATGAGTCCTCCCCCTCAGTCTACCTGGGGGGTAGATGGTGAGTCTCTCCCACCTCCCTTAGCCTGTCTGTAACTCTGATGGTGGGGTCATGGCCCTTTAGTTGGGAGGTTGCGCCCTCTGTAACCCCAATCAGGGTTTTGGTCTCCACTGTGGGACGTGGTTTTTTAACTTGCACTGAACCGACCGCTCCCAGTTTATTGAATTTCATGCTTGTAGTGACTGAACAAAAACAGATTTTGCATTTGAAAATGTCAATGTATAAATTATGTCACCTGATAATAAGACAATATGAAGACAGAAATATGTGTTGCTGATTACTGGAGCTGTTGACCCAGTACATAGGAGGCAAAAAAACCTAGACAGGTTAGAGGCCTCCACTCAGTCTGGTCTAATGCTGTAGCCTCAGGCTGTGAGCAGCATGATGTCAGACAGCCGTAAAACAACACCAGCAGCCCCGTGCTCTCTTTTAACTCCACAGGTCTTAGAAAAAAAAACACCTCTGACATTAATAGGTCAACTGTGGGTGAGTCAAGGTAAGTGTGTATTCACATATGTTTGCACGAAGATTCTGCGCCTTTGTGTATTTTCAAAGTCTGGGCCACTGAGAAGTTTTCTGGTGTTTTCTCGAGGAATAATTTAGGAAGTAAGAAAAACACCCCTGTTATCATTGTCATCACTTTCTGTAATTGCCCATATGCTACACTGTTAGAGAAGAAAAAACAACAACGTTTAGCCTGCTGCCGAGGTCGCCTTAGCATGCCGGGTTGTTTCATGGTGCTGCATGCTTCAAAGGAGGTGTCACACTCGGACAGTTATGTCAACACATTAATGAAACAAAACACATGCATGCGTGCACGGTAAAGCCTTGTTCTTCAAAGCCTCATAAGCCAGGTCAACACATATTTTGTTTCTATGTCACTGTCAAATTGGCAGAGAGAGACTCAGAGAAAAGATTGAAAAAAAAGATTTGCTCTGTTAATTTCAGCAAGAGAGCTTTCTGAGTGGGGTTGTGATGTATCAAAATGGTCATGGCTGTCATTTGCAGAAGCCGAACAGATGTTAAACACAGCCACAATAAGATGACAGCTGCTGGCATCAAACTTTAAACACTGCTGATACAATGCCACTTGCTTCAGCTCAGTCAGTTATTTAGACATCCAACAGTCTGGACTTGAATACTCTCAAAACACATCAGCTGATGATAAGATATTTTGGTTATAATGGAATCTTACATTTTGTATTTGTTTGTGGCAATGACACAGTGTTCTGCTCTGGTCCTGCAGAGGATTCCTTTTCTATGAACACTTTATTTTTCTTTGAGACTGTTCCACAGTAAGTATAGAATGAATAAAATAACTGGTGGCAGTGTCACTTGCCTTAACGTGCATTATGTGTAAACAGCTCTGCTTGACATAGCTATTTGCAATTAGCCATTTTATATATTTTAAATATCTCTGTAATATGTTTTTTAAATAAACCATCCATCTAGTAAGTAATATGATTTATTATGATATGACTCATTTCTGCTGAATGGGCTTTGTCATGCTCAGTGCATCCCATAGACCGCAATTTAGGGTCAGTTTATTGAATACATCTTAGTTACTCAGCCCATTCCCTGCCTTTTGGGGCCTATACTGCTCAAGCTGTCCGGCTATGATGAAACCACTTGAAGTCAGGCCTCAGCATACAGCCACAGCCAAAGCCTATTACGCAGCCACACTGTGGTATATGAGTTCAAGCCACAGGGCTGAGGTTGTGATTCTTCATCGGGAGGAGGGGTAAAGTGGTGGATGTAGGATGACAAGGAAGGGTGGAGGTATGGTTTCAGAAGGAAGGGTAAAAAGGGGTGAAAGGGAAAAAGGGGGGGCAATGAAGGATACAAGTATGAGGAGACAGTTTGTGTTGGAGAGGTATACATGAAGGCTGAATTAAGTAAGTGAGTGTTTTAGAACCAAATTGAAATAAGCGGATACAAATACCAGTATGGCTGTGGTTAGGGACACAGTGAAAAGTGGTGATGGATAGGGAGGTAGGAGTAATAGAATAAAGGAAGAAATGTGTTTGACTTGATCCAATTACAACGTAAATACATTTGTTCAAGAAAGAAAACACAGCTGAAGATTGAAATGCACCTGGTCAATAAGTAGACTTACTGACATGATGCATGCATACACCATGACATCATACTATACTGTAGATGCACACATACACACACTCAAAACACTTTATATAAATGACCATATGCACACACACATACACATGTACTTCATATTGCTAATACTCACACAAGCACATTCACAGGCCACACATCGCTGAACATTTTAAAGTGGAGCAAATTAGAGCTTTAATTGTATTGTTCACAGGGAATAATGGAGGGAGCAACTCCTGCCAAGCGCGCGCGTGTGTGTGTGTGTGTGTGTGTGTGTGTGTGTGTGTGTGTGTGTGTGTGTGTGTGTGTGTGTGTGTGTGTGTGTGTGTGTGTGTGTGTGTGTGTGTGTGTGTGTGTGTGTGTGTGTGTGTGTGTGTGTGTGTGTGTGTGTGTGTGTGTGTGTGTGTGTGTGTGTCCATGTTATACAAACTCTTAAATGTGAGGCAAACCAACAAGCAATCAGGCTTTGTCGGAGGTGAAATGCACACACACATTTACACTTACACACTTTAACACTTTGCCTCAGGGCCTGAAACAGAAGACCGGGGTTCTGTCCAAAGCTCCATTTAAATGCTGAAAGTCCTTCTAGAGCTGAAACATCCTCCTATCGTCATGCTGGGACATTCCACGGCACGCCAGAGACCCTGCGCTAATCCTGCCGGCATGGGAATCATTATTGATAGGATCCTAATGCATTACCTCAGGGCCCGCTTATTGTTGGTAAAGATTATTATTTAAGAGTAAACCAAAACCCAGAGAAAGGCTCGAGTTTCATAGAAATGTATCAAAAGAAAATGTTATTCTTGGCTTAGTGTGACTCAACTTCGAACGGCGCCATTGAAACAAACTGTGCTCCTTGCTTTGCTCCGTCAAACAGGCTGCATACCCAGCAGCAGGTCATGAGGACTGTCAACTGCTCGGGAGAGGAAGAGGTTTCCCCTTAGTCACTTTATTTAGTCGGTTATTACCTTCAGTCGATTCAGTGAGACGATAACATCAACGCTTTAACCAAGAGAAAACAACCCATTAAGTTTCAACGGCCATGTTGCTTCCACATTAAGACTTAAAGCCTATAATCACACCCACAACTATTCCAACTGAATGAATGGGACCATCAGCAGAGAATGTGAATGCATCGTTGGCCTTGGCTGACGTATCTTATCTCCGAATGCCATTGTAATCTGTTTGTTATCTTTCTCTGTGTTTCTGTGTTGTTTAGGTGCAGTCCTGCTGGTCAGTGTCCAGGGCATATCTGTAAATGTGGACCCAGTTTTCTGCACATGGCTGTTGTACCAACCTCACAGAGGGAGCAGCATGCAGCAGGTACCTGATCCTCATGTTCCCAGGCTTAATGTCAACATGTTTTACTGTTGATGTTCCACTTGTTTAACTTGAACATGTCATTTGTATTATTAGAGTACCTGCAGCATATTATACTGTTGCACTGATTCTTAGCAGCTCTGGAAAAGAGCCTGAAGGGAATGTAAATGTCCCTCCCACTCCATTGCTTTCCCTGCTACCTTTTCTTTCAATGTGCTCTGCTCCCTGTCTTCCATCCACTCTCTCTATATTTATTTGACAGTGGTGATGGTTATGGACATTGAATGCTCTGTGCCTACACTACACACACTACATACACACATGCAGACATGCTTAGTTTGATTGCCTGGGATAAAGCACAGGTTCACCCCATAAAGGCACATTCATATATATAGTACATGAAAGTATCACATTGTAATACTTTAAAAGTAGTTTTTTTCAACAACTTGCTATGCTTCATGCCTCCTGCTGTTTGGAATGGCTGTCAGCATACATGTGTGTGTGACGGACAAACATAGCGGGAGTTAATTGCACCAACTCCTTACTCTTGAGCTTATTGCTGTACAGGGGTAAACAGAGTTGAACTGCTGCCGGTGTGAAGGATACACAACACTGCGGTGTGTGTGTGTGTGTGTGTGTGTGTGTGTGTGTGTGTGTGTGTGTGTGTGTGTGTGTGTGTGTGTGTGTGTGTGTGTGTGTGTGTGTGTGTGTGTGTGTGTGTGTGTGTGTGTGTGTGTGTGTGTGTGTGTGTGTGTGTGTGTGTGTGTGTGTGTGTGTGTGTGTGTGTGTGTGTGTGTGTGTGTGTGTGTGTGTGTGTGTGTGTGTGTGTGTGTGTGTGTGTGTGTGTGTGTGTGAGAGAGAGAGCTCAGCTGCCTGTCAGGGCCGCTTCTCAAGGCTCTGTTGGTTTAGACAAGTCCTTCCGCTTGAGGCCACACATCAGCCTGTGAAGGACAGAGGAGAGGACCATGACCTGTTGGACCAGGAAAAGATGAGCAACAAGAAACTTAGGAAAGATGGACAAGGGAAGAAGGATCTGTGTGTCAAGCATCAGAGAGATGTAGCGTCACAAAAACCTGGAATTGGGATAAAGAAAGAAGAGATTCAAAGTCAAGGGAGACAACATAAAAGCAAGACAGCATTGAGAAAGTGCAGAGGAACCAAAGGAAAGTTAATATACATGTCAACTGAAACTACCAAAGCAGGATACACAGATAGGAAACCAATCAGAGAAGCAGAGGAGCTTGATGGGGAAACGGGTAATGAAAAGAAAAGAGAATTAGAGGAAAACATGATTGGAACCAAACACTTGCTGTCTTCACCCCCCTCAGTGTGTGTGGTAGAAGAAACATACCATGTCATCCGTCAGGAATGAGTTGTTGTCATCGAGTAAGCTACCTATGGAGCATAGAATATTAAAATGTAGCTAAGCATATTTTCCATGAAGTGTACAAACTGAATTATACAATTAGTTTTTAATAATCTAACATTTTCTTAAACCAAATGAACCTACAAAAAAATGTGTGTCTTCAAGCTATTTTCAAGCTGTTTTAGTGTGAATAATATTGTATTCTCTTTGGTTGGTAAACACTCCAATATTGTGTTTATACTATGTGTGTAAACAAGAAGTCTTTCTAATTAAAATCAACCTCGTCTTTGCAGATCTTTACCATACTTTAATGACATGTTCAAGACACATGTACGTTTGGGCAACTAATGTACTTGGCTACAGTTTCCAATTCACCCTATGTTGCAAGTTGCAAGAACCTTGATGATTTGGCATTATTCCTCTAGCCAGTAGTTTGAAAAACATGATGTCATTTTGGAACCCATTTTAAATCTAACCACAACCAGCCTTGGGTCCGACCCAGTAATTCAAAGACAACTGTGTGTGTGTGTGTGTGTGTGTGTGTGTGTGTGTGTGTGTGTGTGTGTGTGTGTGTGTGTGTGTGTGTGTGTGTGTGTGTGTGTGTGTGTGTGTGTGTGTGTGTGTGTGTGTGTGTGTGTGTGTGTGTGTGTGTGTGTGTGTGTGTGTGTGTGTGTGTGTGTGTGTGTGTGTGTGTGTGTGTGTGTGTGCGCGCGCGCGCGCGTCTGTGTGTGCGCGCGCGCGTCTGTGTGTGTGCGTCCTGCCAGCAGCATGGGAGACTGCTCACTAGCCGTGTTGGTGTTGGAGGCCTCCGTTGTGTTCCACTGCATTTCATTTATTTTCCTTCATTCCTCCCTCCCCTGTTGTACCTTGCATTGCATCATCTGGTTAACCCAGATCTTTGATGCTGTCTAGTTTTATCTACAGATCATGGCCATACTATATTAATTGATCAATCCTTAACAACATGTGTGCTCTGTCTCCTGATAACATGCTCTTTTTAAAAGACTGAATATTTGCAGATTCAATGGAAATGCAGTCATATGAGAGACCATAACATAATACCTTTCCCATGAACTCATACTGTCGGTGCTTTGATGTCATTGCAGGCTCCAGGTTTAGTTCCTTTGGCCAAGAGGAGAGAGGATGAGGTGACGTTGGGGAGTGTGTGTCCCCCCGAACTACCCCCCAACCAGGCCTCTGACTACGCCAGCAGCCCTGTCAAAACTAAAACAGTGACAGGTAGGTTTACCAACCGTAAGCCGTACCATGGGTGTACTGTTCAAGATATTGCTCTGACATTGGTCTTAATGCAATAGCGTTACACTAACTCGGATGAAGTGCATCAAAGAGGTTTACACACATAAAGGGAACAGATCCTCTCAGTGTGATGTAACTAAGAATTAGTATACAAATGGAAACTGCAAAGACATTTACTTTTCCCTTGCTATTTGGAATAACTACCACTGTTTCTATGTTTGAGGATATGGTCTGCCAAAAGTGGAATAACAACATTTCACAACATTTTTATCTTCTTTCTATGCAATAAATCATGTTTTTATTATTATTACATAACACACGACAGCTCGCTGACACCTGAGTGAACCCGTTTCTCAGAGGACATCACATATTCTGTTTTCCTCTGCTGCAAGTAGAACTGTGAGCTCTGGATGCCCAGAATAGATGAGTGGCTTGGCTGTGCGGAGCCTGCCTCCATGCCAGTGTTCCGCTTTCTAGGGCCCCCCTGTTCAGAACAAACACGTTAAGGGAACACACACTACTTCACAGAATACATGTTCATATCAGCACGCATATACATTTAGACACAATCATACAGGCAAGCAGGGTTATACATATACTGTACATATACACACAGACATTCTCCCACACTAATGTAGGATTGCTGTGGTCCTTCCTTTGAATTCACTAGGACTCCTACTTTTCTTAGTAGGAACTCTGAACCTTTTGACTGAAGATGGACGGAAAGGAAAAACAAAGCAAAAGATGAGGAATTGATTGAGGATAGATACAGTTCAGGATCTCGTCACAGATTTGGATTTTTGCTTTAGTGTGAGATGAACAAAGAACAAACTAACAGTATCCATAAGCTTTTGAAGTATTGTTGATGTTTGCAGGACAGGTGAAAGACAAATATGGCTACTGACAATTTATCTCCTGCATCAATGGAGTACACAAACATTTTTATCGGTGTGATGAATCTGTTTAGTGGACCTCAGGGAGAGTTATGTGAACAAATACCAAGCAACACACACACTGTACAAATGAATTCTTCCACTCCCGTCTATGAGGATGGCTGGAGCAGCCAGTCTGTTAAGGAGCTGTCCTTGACACAACACAGAGCCTTACTGACTGCAGAAATGTTTTTCATCTAATGCTCACGTGTATTTATGCGCCTAATAGCCCAGCCCTTCCCTTTCCTATCGTGTTCCCCTATAGATATTTAATTAATGTGATCTAATGGAACTTATTGGCTAGCTTTTTGTAACTGAATTAGTTTCAATTAACAATAAGAATGAAATATGTAAAGAAGGTCTTCCCAGCCTCTACTGTTTGACTCTCGCAGTGTTTAGGCTCCAGGTCTTCTCCACACAACATTTGAAACCTTATTTGCCAAAGCATCACAGTGAACAGTCAGGGGAAATAAGCAAGTGGTTGTTTTTTCTTTCTTTTTTGTCCATGAGAAATGTGTTCCCAGCAGCAGTAATGAATCCCTGTTTTGGGTGAAGTCATCCTGTAGCTGTAAATAACATTTTGCGTCTATGACGTCCCCCCCCCGTCCCCCTGTCAAGTGTTTTGAAATGCTCCTTTGACATTTCAGAGTCTAAGAAAGGCCATTAAGGTTCCATCCCTGCTTGCTTTACAAGCTCACAGCTGAAAGGTTGTGCCGCCTCTTCCTCCTGATTTCCCCTATGTTCCTTTTTTCCTTCAAAACCTGCACTAATGTCTTTTCCATAGTGCAGAATCTTTGCTTATTCACATCTCTACAGTATATTCTCTCTCATGAGGGGTCTTCTGTAAGCATTCACCTTGGCTCCAACACTAAACACATAGCACTCAACTTACTATAGTACACTGGCTGTTAATGTGCATCTCAGTGACTGCTCCTCTGTCTCCAAACTTCTTTGTAAAGCGTCCTATCTGTGTGGGTAGCTGTCTGTTTGTCTTTCCACGTTGAACTTTTTTTTATCCCATGGTTTTTTTTCTCTCTTAGTCATGCTCTCTGCAGTGTTGTCTCTGTCTAACGAATAGGTGTTTGTAGATGACTGAAAAAAGTCCTTTTTCTGATCCGAATATTTATCCGAAGTGGTTAGTAACTTTGTCCTGATAGTAGGGGTGCCCCGAATGGGAAATTCTTGGCCGAAACCGATACCGAAAATAGGAAACAGTTGGCCGAAAACCGAATGCCGAAAGGCCGAAAATGATTAATAGAAATATATATATATATATATATATTGTATACCGTAATTTTCGGACTATAAGGCGCACCTGAATATAAGCCGCAGCAGCGGCATACCACTCTCGGTTCCACTTTTACTTTTGCGCGCTACCTGTCTCACTCTTTTCCGGCCTCCAGCTTTTCGTGCTGGAACCCGCCGCTTAAAGGTGGGGGTCCGTGGACCGGCCATAGAGCCCATAGAGTTAAAGGTGTTGGCCGTTAGCTGTAAAAATCCATAGATTAGCCCACCGTTATATAAGCCGCAGCGTCGAAAAATAGGGAAAAAGGCGCGGCTTATAGTCAGAAAATTACGGTACATTTTTTACCAATGTTGTTCAGCTACCTGATTATGGAAAAATACATGATTATGGTAAAACTTAACTTAAATAATAATCACTATTATGGGTCCATAAAACATTTATTCAGCACTTTTGAATGCATACAGTACATTAATTCCAAGTCAAGTACATTTTCTTTTCTCTGTAGGATAACTACAACAAAGTGCATTCAGAACAAAGCCAAGGTGCTTTAAAACTGCATAAACATCTAGGCCAGTAGGCCTACAACAACAACAAATGCACCTATAAGTTTGGTTACCTAATGTGTTGTTGTGATGACGTAATCAAAACGCGGCGACAAGCACGGCGCGCGACCATGCTCGCGGCTGGCTCACAGCCAACATGTCTGCCTCTTGGAGATATTTAAAAATATCAGAGAGAGAGAGGTGCGGATTGCGATTTGTAAAACGTGTTCAGCTGACATTTCTCGAGGGGGTGTAACTGCAAAGACTTTCACCACTTCCGGATTACTCCACCACTTGAAATCAAAACACCCGGACAAATATGCGGAGTATGATCAACGTAACTCTGTTCTCTGACATTCGGTGATATTTTTTCGGTGCTAAAACTCTTTCGGCCGAAAGCCGAAATGGCCTTTTTAACCATTTTCGGCCGATAATTTTCGGTGGCCGAATATTCGGTGCATCCCTAGCTGATAGTGTATTTCTTTGAAATCTAACCCTCAGTGCCCCCACTCCAAGGCTTTATGTTGGAATTCCACTTGCAGTTGAATGACCAGCTTCTTCTCTGGAAATTGCTGCAATGTTACAGGAGTAGATCTAATGAAAAGTTACACATTGTTTCCGCGAGCAATCAGAAAAGAAAAAAGGGCAGAGTCATGCAAACCCTTTTGGTTTTAATCATGGTGAAACAATAAGCCTCCCTGCAGTCAGATCATCACTGAGGAGGAGCTCACTCTGGATTAGCTGTTGTGTTGAACACGGTCAGCCCTTAGATCCCCCTCAGTTATTAGTTATTCATGTTTGCCTGTAGTGTTTATACGTTGTTGACTCTCAGCTGGACATAAAACTGTCTTCTGCTTTTGTATTGTCTGCAGGTTGCATTTCATCTTTAAAATGATTGATACACAGCTGTTATCTGATGGATTTTTCAGAATCTATTATTAAGTACTGCATGTTTACCCCTGGACATGTGATCCAGCTGTGTAGCTTAGGTTGAATCAATAGGCAATAATAATTTACTACAGTTTAAGTTCATGTGACTATATTTGAGAAACCATCATTGTGTCATGATGGACCTTAATCCCAGCAGCAATGAAGGAACAAGATTTTCAAGCAAAATAATAATTGCCCTGAGAATTTAATTAAATGTTTCTTTGTTTCGCTAAATCATCATTTGGCATTTCCCTCAAACGCTCCAAAGTGCTTTTTTTTAAATTAACATTTCTTCAAATAAATGTCCAGGTTTATTACGTGGCTGATTTAAGTTGCAGGGTTATTTCCAGTATATCATCTGTCAAGCGACTTTTAGGGGGTTGTAATCACTGCAGCTGAAGTTTTATTTTCAGTCTTGTATTTAGATAAACAGATGAGAGATATGCAAGTTGTTTGCCAGTTGGAGTCAACATGTCTTTGAACCGGCCCGAGGAATAAAGACGTCAGACTGGCAAACAGCCGCCCTGACTGCCACTGGTGTGTCCCTTCAGCTTCAGGAGACATCACCAGGTTCTCATAGGAACCCTTACATTGGTATTTTGTTGACGATGAATCAACCTTGGGTGTATTACCTAAATACTTAGCTAATGAGTTCTTGTAATGTTTGTATTTCGTCAAAGTCCAGGATGCTCTCGTGAAGCTTTCCCTTTTGTCGTTTGTAAAGAGCTGTTGATTTTAAATATGCCGCAAATTAAGTATTCTAAACTACTTCATTATCCATCAACAATTATAATCCCCACTGCTAAAATGCAGATGGATCCTTTAAAATAGTGTGTGCATTCTTCCAAAGATTGTTGTAGAAAACTATTAATATTGCACAATACTGTTCCAACTTTCGCCCTCCTGCCGCGGTCAGAGATGGTCTGAAGCCCACAGCGTCTATTCCCATCATGAACTACAGACGTCAATTAAAACAAATATATAAGTTAACTCTTTGCTATTTCCATAGTGTGGTTGTTTGAAATAGTATTATGAGATGAAATGACTCCCATTAGCTGGTTATATGGAGTATGGATATAGAGCTGTGTTTTGTTCCGCCAGATTATAAATTGGCCAAAGCCGTCTCTTTCTGTGCCTATTGATTATCAAAGTTTTCCACTGGAGCTATTGATTTCCCCATAGAAATGACCTTGGGGAAATACAGAATAAATCATAATCCACATGAAGAAAATCATTTTCAGAGCTCTTAGCAGTTCAAAGCCTCCTCAGAACAATTGCAATAGCTAGATGTCCCTGCTTCCAATTGGCCATTTGAACACATGCCTGGCACTTTTATGATGTAAAGAGAGTGTTATGTTGTTTTGTAACCACACTCAGCCTAGCTACAGTTTCGTCGTAATCAAGGGGGACTTTCCTGCAGGCTTTTGTAAGGTGCCTGCTAATGTGTAGGCAAATGTACAGAGACACACAGAGCCAGTTCATTGCAGATCATTTCCCCCAGAAAGCACTGAGGGCAAGGTGATATCATACCGGCTGTGGGGCTGCCCAGCTCTGTCCCAGAACCCATATACACTCAACTCCATTTGGCAACAGAATATTTTACTCTCTCTATTCCTTTCTGGCTTTGGTCAATCCTCATGTTAAGTATGTATACAGGGAACATGTTGCAGGACACCGCTGCCTCTCAGAACCAACATTGGCTGAAGTGACCGAAGCATGTTCCGCATCACATGGTCACATATATTACATTTATTTGTATGTTAAAAAAGTCCGCAATTAAGATTGGCTCTACATTATTTGTGTATAATTTTTTTGCCTGTTTTTTTGTATTGTTAATTCAACATTTATATAATTCTATGGCTATGGTTGGCTTTTATATTGGTAATATTTCTTTATATTTGTATGGTCAGACTTAATTATCTGCTGGATAAACTAGAGGCTGATGTTTTTGACTAGATTATAAACAAGTCAACACAAGATCATTGAACACACATCAGGGGTTTGTTTGGTTATTGCTTCGTAACATCATCAAAAGTGTGAACAGTGTTTTTATGTGATTATCCTTTACAATAAAGGCAGTGGTACAGCAACTCTAAAAACAAGTTGTTTCTCCTCAGTTTGAGGTTGATTTATGTCTGCCCACACAATTACGCCACAAATTGGTTCTCATAAAACTTGCCTCTAAGTATTTTCTTTATTTGTCCCTAATGAATGTTCTTATTGGCAGCAGCCCTGTGTTTTTGATGGAGGGCCTCCCGAGTCCCGAGCTTCTCATTGTTCTCTAACATCTACCAGAGAAATGATCTCACTGGATTTCTTTTTCAATCCTAAAATTAGCCGCTGGCGTTCTGAAAACATACTGCTTTCACTTTGAACCCCGCTGATCAGACTGTGCTTCTCTAAGGTTGGAACGAGAACTGTTGTCTGTGAGGACCAGAAAGTGCATTATTCCTATTGTCAATATGAAAGGTAGAAGACAATATCTGGTGTTAGTCAAGAATGTGGGCCTCATAAGAACGTCTGTCTGATGGCGTTTCTGTTATCATGACTGTAATGTGCCAGTAAAACGATGTTGAACAGGAAAGAATGTCCACGTTCCATGCATTTGAGACACATTGTATATATTGTGGAAAGCCATAATTCAATATATTTGAAGGAAGAAAGAGCAGAACAAAACTAATAAATACATGCGTATACACATAAAAGAAAGACAGATAACTGATGGGAAGACTTAATGCAGAACTACACAGTCATACATTACTATAATCCAAGCCAAAGTAGCCTGATGGAAGTCAGACAGGTTTTTATTGGCTGCTCTGCGCTCTGCAGAAGGGGATAATATTTTCATTGTGGAGTTATTTATGTAGTTTAATTTTTCTAGTAAAGTCAATAATTTATCAAGATAATGATGGTTGGAGAAGGGAAAGAAAACAAGAAGAAATAATGAGATAGAGGCCCCCCCTGGGAAACATTGTGGTAGTCAGTAGGGGACTCTACTTGCTGATATGTCTCTGGTCCCTGAACACTGAGGCGCCCAAACTCAGAACTCCTGGGCTCTCAGGGGAAAACATTTGTCCTTATGTATCCTTCTCTGCTTTCATTAATGATAAGTGTGCGAGGCCTTGTGGATGTTGGTTGTGTCTCTTGAGGTTGAAGTGAGAGGAATAGAGAAAGGGGGGGGTTGAGATGTGGTTCATCAGATGCAGAGTGGACTAATGTGCTTGAGGGGGGTTAGATCAGATGACAGATGAACAGGAG